>NC_056725.1:896672180-896784680 GCF_019279795.1 Protopterus annectens | reverse complement strand
CAGAATGAAGTAAGGGTTTAGTTATTTCCAGCCATCAGACAGTGATGATTACTGAACCAGCCCCTGACAACACTTGGCAACAGTGAACTCACTTCACTCCGATACGAGTACTGTCAACACAGAACCAGGGAGAAGAGTGGCATCTACTGGTAAAATCAGGTAAAAAAAATCATCCTTTGGACAGTAGTAAGTAAATCAGCAGCATTCTGTCTTTGTACATGATGAACTTGAGACACAGACCAGATGGAGGATGCAATCTTCCAGCAATAAATCTGCTCACTCCCGGCCCATTTTAAGCCAGTCACCAGACACCAGAACACAGTCACATCGGCACAGAAGAAGCATGATTATTTCCAGATGCTGAACTGCGGAATCTGGTAATCTGAGGTTTAAGTTTCTGAATGCAGCTAAGAGTAAACAGGAAACAAGATGTCATCAAAGCAGAATGAGTCTATTAGAACATATCTCCTATATACTGAAGATAAAAAGAAATATTAATCTGCTGCAGAATGCACTACTTATAAAACCACAGGAATCATGTTTCTAAAACAGACATGGTTTAAATCATTACAAATTCTAAAATCATTTTTACGAACCAAATGTTTAGGCAATGTTTAAGGAAAATTTCTTGTCTGCCCATATTCCATAAAACTGAACATTTCACTTCTTATGTACCAACAGATGTTTTTCAGTTAATGTAAAACTACAGTATGCTTTTCATACGAATTAAAGAAAAACTTGCTTGAAACCCTTGTATGGCAAGTTGCTTAAAATACACAGCAGCTGTGATATTTATATTTAAGTAAGAATATATGCAGGAAAATATACAAATTTTATCACTCCTACCCAAAACCACAAAGATTTATAAAACTTCACTACATAATTTTTGTTTTTAAAGTTAGATAAGGACATAGACATCCAGAAGTGTTTCATATGTTTTCAGGCAAAATTTTAGCAGTGTATGGTATAACTAGACATAACATCAGAGAAAGGTTATAGCATGAGATATTCTAAACAGCAAAGTGAGATGAGGCTATATAATTGCCTTATGCTGTTCCATTACTGCCATACAAGTGCTTTATACATAAACTGTGTGTCTAAGAGGGGTATCACCCTAGTAACTAACCCTAAACTATCAAATTTGCATGTATCAGTGTCACTGTTTTTTATATCATGAAACTACCATCCAGCACAAGCAATGTAATGGAGTACAGCAACATTAGAAATGTAATAACTTCAAGTAAGAGGCTTTAAATGCACTCACTGGAGCTTATTAAATATAGAAGGAATAACCACAAAAGAGCATTAGCCACAACAGTAGCTTTTTGATAAATAAATTGCTGACACAGTTGGAAAGTGTAGGTTTCTGTTCACCAGTCTTAGCTGTACTCAAGCCTAATTTTTCAAAAGTTAAATTCTCATTGTTAAAGCCAAATCACATTTCATCTTGAATTTAGCTAAACTTAATGCCTGTACTAATTCATTAGAAAAACAGAACTGGCAGCACCATTTTCAGTTCGTGAAAAAGAAAACCTTAATAAACTCTTTGTGCCAGTTAAGGTAAACAGATGGCAGTAAACAAAACAATAATCATCAGATTGTAACGCAATAGCTATATGCATATGATAACACGAGGTTATAACAAATTTGTTGCATTCAATGCAGAAATGTAGTAAGATCCAAACAGTGGGATGCTGGGCCTTGGTATTCATATCATTAGAAGAACATATGACTGAAGGTGACCATTTACACGGAGTACTACAGCTCCTAGTGTAGATCATTGTGCCAATATTGTTGGAGAGGGTTAATCATCTTAAAAACTGAAAAGTAGAATGACTGTGGTAGTGATTTACAGATATATTGACATTTGTCTACATTTCAGTGTGCACATTCCCAATGTAGGCTGCAGAAATATGAGCAGCCCTTGATGAGTAAACCCATACAATAAAACCTAGTAATTTTTTATGGTTTTATTGAACATGCAATCCAGTGGGTCAAGAGCTTGGATAGACCATGTTTAATGGTAAGTAATGATTTCTGTCTTTTCAGGAAGAAGACAATTAATTACACATTTTTTTTTCTTTTCTCAACATAATTTCAGTTATCTGTGCACAACTATTACATGATTTATACATCCAAGTCTTTTATTTTAGACTGAAAATTAGTAAAACTGTAATGTCACTATAAAAAAAAACAGAAGAAATCACCTCTGGTATGATTTTTTTTTCTTTTCTCAACATAATTTCAGTTAAATGTATACAAATATTATGTGATTCATCCATCCAAGTATTTTATTTTAGACTGAAAATTACTATAAATGCAATGTCACTATAAAAGAAACAGAAGAAATCACTTCTAGTATGAAATAGACATTTATATTTTCTGAGAATCATCTTGCACAAAACTGCACAGAATTTTTGCACTTGGGACAAAATCATTTTGTAGCTTGAATACTTTTTAGAACTCAATGCCACCAAGAAGAAAGTTTTCTAAGACAGAAATTTTAAACTCACATAGTTAACTGGTTCAGAGCCTTCTAAGGTAATTGTTTTCTTTCTTTTTATTTATTCATTTGTTTTTTTTTTTTCTAATTTATTTCTGTGATGGCCTGAGATAACTTATAACATCATGGAAACATTTAACAGTAGGCTCTTACTGTATTTGTGAAAAATATTGACAAACAGGAAGTAATGTTGAACTAAATGTACTTTAACTGAATGAGACAATTATGTTTTACAATGCCTATAGAGTGATATTAGTAGGAATGACATCACTTATTTTTTTTCAGAAATTAATCCTTTACTAATTTATTAAGCATGATAACTAAAACACTAAATCCTCTGCCTCACATCTGGAGGATTTGCACTTTGGTTATTCTTTGGGGAGATTGTGAATCCTTCATTTGTGTATATAGCCACCCAACCACATCCAGAACAGGTTGATTTACTGGCTGTTCTAAATATTGACCCTTGCTCTTTTGATACAGGTCATGGATTAATATGGTCACAGTTATACTAATTCAATAACAGCACTATGAAATAAATACAAGTAAATTAAAATTGTCATGTATGGTTTCCGTGCATATACCTTTCTAACTTCTTTATACATGTGAAGAAACTCATTTGTTATAGTTGAAATAGCTGGATCAAAAGTAAATCCCTTAGCCTAAAAAGTTAATATATTGGAAGCCATACTGCATTTCTAAGCTTCTCTGCTGAGAAATCAATGCTCACTGAAGAAGAATTTGAGCTGAGGTATAGCATATTAACTGCAGAATTAAGATGCTTTATGGTTGTCTTGGTTATCTGTCCTGGTCAGAACCTGAAAACAGTCGGTGCTGATCAAAGCTCTAACTCATTTAACAGATTTTTAAATAAATTAAAATAAATCTCTGTATTTCCAGAGTCACACATTGCATTTTAAAGAATATTCTGAATGAAACGGTATAAGGAAACTAGTTATAGAGTCAGATGTACATCTACGGGACAGAAAGTGCTAACACATTTAGATCATGGTACTAATGAATCTCTTGCTTCAAACTTGCTGTACAACTACTCAACCAGCCTTCCTTTCTAGATGCAAATTATAAGTAGAGGATGATGGATAATAACACAAAAAGAAAGAAAATGTATCTACTGTCTATTACTAATGGAAAAAGACATTAAATGCAACAAACTATGCACAGGGAGCTATTAACTAATTCTTCTACATATCCTGGTGAACTACGACTAAGAATATGGATGGGATGGTGAAATGCAGTGTGGCTTCATGCATATCCTGGAAACCTAAGGCACATAACTAGCCAGGTGTTTATTTTATTAAACTGATACTTGGCTAGGTAACATTTGTATGAAAAAAGGAAATTGCCAGTCACATTATCAGGAAAATATGTATTTAGACTGTAAGGATATGTGATTTTATGGATCAAAACGAAAACAAAGAATGTATGTAAGCAAATGGGATATTCCTTGTTAGATAGTCCAGCAAAGGGAGCACAGCATTTTCAGACTGTCTTAATGGAAAATTTCAGAAAGAAACAAAAGGAAGTAAGACATTGGGACACGAATGAAGGGATATGGTTCTGTCAAGTTAAAATATAAGATGTCTAACACTGGGCATATAGTACTTTAGTTCATAATTGATATGAAAACTTTAAATTGTTAACTGAATGTTTACAAGATTCTTCATCAGAGTATGGAAGATGTTAGCAGAAGGTAAAGTAAGCAGAAGAGAAAGGTAAGGCTGAAACAGGAAAAGCAGTCTAATTTTATATAAGATGACATTACTGCCCTTTAATATGAGCAACATAGGGTACTACTGGAATGTTTTCAACAAAAACTGAACTAATGTATGATATTATCTAATATGACTGGCTCATTTGAAAAAGGGGCAGAGTATCAGCTGTTGAGTTCTGGGGAAGAAAGTTTTTTTTCGGTTATATGGAAAATATCAATGGACTTTTGGAATTAGAACAACCAGCTGTGCTTTTAATGTTTCTTTTTAAAGAAGTTGAAGCTGGCCACAAAACAGAATGTATGGGTAAAATACTGGTTTAATAATACATACATACACACACAAAAAAAAATCTTAAGAAGAGAGATATGGGGTAGGGTTCAGTTGTGCAAATGATTACAAAATGATGTGGTATTGGTTTCAAGAACAAAACAGAAGACTTTGAAGTTTGTATTACATAAAGATCACACAGAAATGTTTTCAAAACAATTTGGATACTCGTTAGTGATGGTGTATGACTGTGTTTCAAAACATCAAAGATTATTAGAACTGCTTGTTTATCTAATAGATACTTTTCTGGAGACTGCCATATAAGAGGCTAAACCTTGAAGAACAAATGATATATAAAGAACAATGTGAAGGAAAACAAATGCAGGGTTGCATTTTTCTGATGTGTAAGATATTGTATAATTTCTGAAAAAGATAGATGGACTACAGTGTAAAAACAATGGAGACTGAATTTCAATGCAGTAAATATAGATGTGACTGCTTTTGGTATCTATTATGACTAGCACATTCATTTTTTTTGGAATGTGATAGTATTCGATGTATGTACTGCAGATTGTTCAGAGCAGTTTTAAGGATTATCTCAAAATAGTGAGTGGAATATGAATGAAGCTTGGGTAAAAAGCGTGTCATATTTTATTGCAGAACATTGATTTTATGTTATTGAAAAATATTATATCTGATGATAATTATTTGAAATGTTGGGATGCTCTTTATTGAGTCCTGTAATGCTGAGACTAAATGGCCAGAAACATGGGCTTACATATATTAAGTCTAAGAATGCCATTTCTTGGAATAGTCTCTATTCTTTGTAGTATGGTGGTTGTGGGGTTAGAATATATAAGCTAAAGGGGTGGGAGTGTTAGCCCCTTGCATCAGAGAGTGCAACAGGGTACCTGCAAAAAATAAGTCTAAAAGAAGGGAGTGATGTTTGATATTCGCTTTTCTTCTGAATTTACAGTCTTTTTTTTTTTTTTACATATCCACACTCTGTTTTATGAGTACTGACTATAGAGAGACATATTTGATTTGTGAATTTCACTGAAAGCCCCTGCTCATTTCAATAATTACAGGGTTACGTTTACGGAAGCCTTAAAGCAAGTTACAAAACTCTAATAATGTGTCTATAATTTTCTGGAATTTTCTCTTTAATAAATGTCTATGAAATTGTGCTTATTAATCCATTGGGAATAATTGCACTACCTACATGCCTATTAAAGTTTTTGACAGTTTTCCAGAAAAATCCCAAAATAAAAGATCTCTACCCAGCTAAATGAATATAGAGCTGCATGTGGCGTAGAGGCAAAGAAGGTTATATGCATCATCTATAACATTTGTTTGCTGGTAATTATGATAAAAATGCCACTTGATGTAGGGTATCTACTAGATTAAGGGTAAAGGAAATAATGAAACATCTTTTTCATGGTAACCACAGTCTTCTCAGTCTCTCTCTTAGCCTTGTTACTGTATCAGTATCAAATGAGAAAAACATATTTTCAGGCATTCCAGGGCCATTTGCCCACTCTGTCTTAACGTTTCCATGCATGCTTTTGGTGGTCTCTCCATTGGCGATTGACTTCTTATATGTGCCTACAGACTCAAGTGTATTTCCTCATGTTGAGATGAGCTTCAACAGCTGTGTATTTCAGCTTCACTGACTTTACTGTTAAATTAATAATATGACAACTCAATGGCATATGTTGATCTTGATTCAAAATGAAAAACTAGCCCTGGGATTTATAATACATGCAATCTATACAAGCAATGTAGTTATTTCATCTATACAAGCAATTAGTTATTTCATGGGATTCTTCCTCAAACTTATTAAATACTCTCAGTTGTTTTTCTGTTATAAGGATTCTTAGGGGCAAACACTTGTTCTGACACTATTTAGGAATAAGGGTTACTGCCAACAAATCTGCTTTCAACTTTGACACTGTCAGCTCTGCAGTTAGAGAAATGTTTAGATGTGCAGTAGTTTCAGCTGCCCATGTTTACCACATAGCACACATAATAAGAAAAAGAAGTCTAGGATTACTTAAGTTGAGGTGCAAAACCAAAAACTTTATGTAAGTTCTTAATAAAACTGCATTTAAACCGCATGAACTTGCTCCTGAATGCTTCACATTTAACAGTGAGGTTTGGTTTCACCTTGTTTCTTCTTATTTGCTTATGTAAGTGCCTGAAGAGGTACAGACACACTCTAGGATTGTTATGTGTTAAACTACTGCTCTCCATACTATGCAAGCAGCATCTCACACAGAACCCTGGGCATGATTCATTTATGTTTCTGCAAAGGTCTTGTCTATCCTTTTGTGCCATTTTAGAGATTACAGATTGCATGAGTAGATCTGTAAAGGGTTTTGTCTATCCCATATGTATCTCTTTGGGGACTACAGATTGCTGAGTAAATCAGTAAAGGTTTTGTCTATCTTTGAGCGTCTTTTTAGCAAGAGTTTTCTGTTGCCATTTGTCACCTATTTAAAAAATACTGTGGATTGAGGATTTGCAACCTCTGCTTCCTTCTTCTTTCTGTTCTTGTGATATGAAGGCAATATTCCTTTCACTGAAAAATTAATAAATATCAACAGTATTATTAGAAATATTCCCTAATTAATTTTGACTTCTCTGCAAATATCATGCCTTCTAAGGGAAAGGGATCTGAACATCAAGACTGCTTGTCATCATACCTTGTATCTTGAGTAATAAGACACTAAGCTGCATATCAAAAATGTAGTTTATTGAGGAATATGATTTATGAAGTTGGGGAGGTTTTATTTTCTTGACAAAGCCAGTTGTAGTTGGGGATGCAAACCTACAAGAACCTGCTCTGTCTAAGAAAGACTCTCATGCAAAGACAATTGCTGGTTGTTGGCCTGACTAACTTGCTTTGGTGGCAGGAACAGGTCAGTAGCATGCACTTTTTCAACCTCTTGTGCAAATAGCGAAGCACTCCTGCATAAACCATTGTATTTTCACTTCAGTTTGCATACAGAACACTAACTTATATTCACCATCATATTTAATGCCTTACATTAGTGGCGTGCTACAATTTATTATGCTACACACAAAGGGCTAAAGTGATTCAGTCCTGTGTCCTAAATCTGTATTTGTTTATCTTCTGGCTTTCACAAATGCCAGTACAGAAATTAATACCATTGTAGCATTACCAATAGATAGCCACCTCCTGAATGTGCTCCCTTGGTCTATATTTAGCAATTGAATGGAACATTCATCATATGGCAGTTCATCGTACATAGACCAGCGAAACTTCCCTTTCCTCAAAAGGCCAAATGATCGTAAATACATTCAATGAATGATTAGAATCGGCCAACATCAAGGGAACAGAATTGGTATGTAATTATCAGTAACTGACAGATAAGGAAGCATGCCCTTTCTCCACTGTAGTGCAATTTTAGAGTTGGTATATATAAATAGTAGGGGGGGGTTGAAGCCTCCCCACATAAGGAGGGTCCATTGTTCACTGAGTCCTGGTGTTGTGGGGGACTGTGCTCCCCAACACCTCCCGCTAATTATATATACCAACTCTGAGATCGCAATACAATGGGAAAAGGGCAGGTTTGCTTATCCCTCTGTCACCAGTAAGTACATGCTAGTTCCATTCCCTTGATGTTGGCCAACTGTGATGATTTAATGAATTTATTTACGATCATTTGGCCTTTTGAGGGAAAGAACTTTCGATGGTCTATGTGAGATGAACTGCCATTCGATGTACATTTTGTTTGATCGCTAAAAATAGACTTGTGTTCCTTGATACCTTGACACACTGCACCTGGGCCAACTGCCCTCTTCACCCAGACTTAGCTACACTTCTGGTGGGAACTATGTGCATTTACAATTACAATTTTATACCGCATGTTTTTTTTATTTTTATTTTGAAAGTAGTCCCACCACAAACACACAAATCTAATGCATACCTGTATGGTACTTATTTCTTATCTTGATTTTAACATTATTCCTTTTATTTACTTCCACAGAGCATATCGCCTCACTTCCATTACTTGCAGTTAATTCCAAATAGAAAAGTGCTGCATCTGCACTTTGATGCCATCATGATGATAATCTATCATACATGCTCATTAATTATCAACTTTTTTGTAGATATGTTCAGTTATACTCATTAGGTGATGACAGTTGCTGCACATATATCTGTATATGGTCATGTATATTATATTAAGTGAAGAAATTGGTTCTGATCTCTGTCAGCCGATCATTTACTGCCCTGTAGAATATTAAAGCAAATATGCTATGCCTCTGTACCTGTGTAAGCCAGCACAAAAAATATACTGATATAGCTAGTTGTAATTAAGTGTGTTATAACAAGACTATGCATTTTTTGAAAGCAGTACTTTGGGAGAGTGAAACATGGCGAGGCAGAGTAACTAAGGTACTGTCATTGTGATCAACAAAATACTGATAAGGAAATGGTAACATCATGACTATCATCCATTTCCCTTTCTAATTCTGTGCAGCATCTGCAAAAACATTAAAATGCATCTAAAAACAGAGACAGCAAGTCCACAGTTTAATGAACTCTTTCTGTACCTCCTAAAACTGAATTTGGACTACATTCCAATTTCACTGATCAGACTCTTAATAAAATTCTTCTATGAGCCCAGCAAGTCCCCAGCTTACGGAAATCTGTCATCATGCTGTTACCTAAATCACATCACCTTAGTAAAGCAGAACATTGTAATGTAGACCTTTATGAAAATAAATGAAAAAGTTGTCTAAAACTATAGAATATTCAGACATTAATATACCGACACTTGACTGGGATGACCTGTATTAAGGTGAAGAAATATTGAGACTGTAATTATAGGAGAAATAATTATATGAATAATGTATAAGTTTGATGGCAACAATCGATTAAATAACAAGTCAGTTAAAAGACTATAAAATGTATTAACAACCGATTGGCACACTCTGCTCAAATGTTAGTGTTATGTTGCATGGCTGCAATGTGATTCAGAGACTTGCACTATTACTATACATCTTTAAATCCCACTGTTGTGGCAGGAGAGTGCTGTCTGGTTCCCATTTAATTGAGGGTGATTGGACTAGAGCTCAGAGAGACCGTTCTTATTGGCTAGTTTGAGTTTAAAGTGCTGTCAGGTAGCCTCAGAGGTACCAACACACATCTCAGCCACTAGCCATTTTTTTTTTCAAAACAGGTTTATTGTTTTAACATATAAGAGAAATATCATAACAATTTTATACAAGTAATTAAAATAGGTATTATTATAATATTCAACAAAACAACTAAAGTATTTGCAAAGACATCCACTACAATCAGATCAATTAATTAAACTAAAATACCATGCTATTGAAATTAAAATTTTTTTAACAAATTTTGTAAATTATCCCATACAATAAAATAAGATGTTTTTCTATTTGTTCTAGTCCTAATTGTGTTTATTTCCATATGGCACACTATATTCATAACATTTTTAAATTCATTGAATGAAGGAGGTGTATCTGAAATCCAATTTCTAGTTATTATTTTCCTAGCCACTGCTAGAATAGACCATAACAAGGGAAGCTTAACCTTTTAACACTTTGAGGTACAGGTGTGTTGAATAATATAAGAGATTTAGAAATAATGAAATTATCTGTAAAAGAGCCTGCAGAGATTCATTAATTGACTTCCAGTATGCTTTCAATTTTATACAGTCATAAAACATATGAGCCCAGTCAGCATTAATTTCTACATTACATCTCTTACATAGATTATCTTTATTATTTATTTTATTCATCATCAAAGGTGTATAAAAAGATCTATGTAAAATTTCCATGTATAAAGTCTCCAGACAATGGATGACGTAGTTCTATAAGCAGATTCAATATATATTGTTTATCTTGTTGATTTGGTGGGTCCCCATTAATAGAAGTGAAATAATTCCAGTATGAATCTACACTGTAAAAAGTTTCTTGTCTGATAACTTTATGTATGTATGAAAGTTTACCTTTATCAGAAACTTTATGTTGTAAATTTAATATCAAGTAATCAATCAGTGTTGGAATAGATTCTTTAACAGTTATAGACATTAAATCTATTTTATTAATGAGATGTTGTCTAAAGGTCTGAACCTCTAACCAGCAAGTTTCTCTTAGATCAAATTCTTGTTTTAAGAAATCTAGATTTTTAACTTTATTATCAGATATCAACTGATACCAGTACTTTAGATCATTATCTATAGCTAAATGAGTTCCTTCAGAAGTAGATGACAAAAGCATACCCTGAGTATACATTATAGGAAATACAATAAAATTGCATTCCCTATACTTAGGGTGCATGAATATAAAGTTACGATAACTAATAATAATATTTAATGGGTAACAAACCATGGGCCAGATTCAGGAAGGCTTACACGGAGTTTAAGAGCAGTGTAAGCCTCCGTGTAAGCCTCCAGATTCAGCAACAGCCCAAATCTCTGTGTAAGAGACAGCTAACACGTCTCTTACATGGAGTGGGCGTGGAAATGCTCAATACCTCATTTGCAGCTCCAAGATATGCAAATGAGGTATGTGAGCGATCCACGAAGCCCAAACCAGTCCGTGTAACGGACGTGTTAGCTGCAGAAATGTACTCAGCTGACAACTGAGTACATTTCTGCAAAATTAAAAATGGAGCTATGTCAGCTCCAAATAAAGGGTGCATTTGTCAGTAAGCATGCCAATGGCCAAATATGTGGCCATTGGCATGAAAAGTGTTGAAAAAAAGTTATATAACTTTTTTTTTTTCCACGGATTTATGTGTTTAACTGTAGCGCACACCAGCATAAGCGGGTGCGCTACCTAAAACTGAAAACCGAGCTTATAAGCCCACAATTGTGGGATTTATGTATTACATGAAATGTCAATGGAGGGACTTGCAGAGCAAAAACAATATGGCCTCCGTTTAGTGGTTGTCAAGGGGAAGCTCCGTGTAAGATATGTAACTAAGCATTACTAGGCAATCCTATGTAAATGAGGGTTACAATACTGAATCACACTGCCACATAGGTAATGAGCACTTTCTGAGTAGTGTAAGAGTTAGAGAAGGGGAGGAACAGAGTAAGAGGTAGGTGACATCATGGGGGAAGGATAGAAAGAAAATGTACCAGATTGGAGGGCAATGTAAGGTTAGAGATGACAGACAGACATCAGGGAGGGAGGTGTGTCCCAACAGAACACTAGGAAAGTCAAGAAATTGAGGGCATACGCTATCCCTACACTCAAAGATTCTTGATATACGTGCATGCGCCGCTGCGCGTGTAAGGCAGGTTCAACATGTGGGAGCGTTGCAAACTGTTTACAACGGTTTGCGGGCACGTGTAAGGCAGTGTCTTGGCGTTTTAGCATGAATCAGCCTAGCTAACACCGTGTAAGGATGTGTGCATGCGTGTAACACCGTGTAGGGATGTGTGCGCGCGTTTAAGTGACTGTGAGCGTGTTTCAGCTAGTGTGCACATTGCTCCCCCTCAGGAAACAGAGAGGAAGCAGGAAACAACCAAAATACAGGGAAACTGCCAGGGAATACTGCTGGAGTTAATTGGTGGAAACAATTGCAAGCAGGCAATTACACAGGCAGACTAGAAGCCCAACCCAACACTTAAAACACAACAAAGAGCAGTGCAGGCTGTTTCTCACAAGAGATACTGCCAGAAACTAAGCTATCAGAATTGAAAACTGAAAAAAGTTGAACTCAGAGCAGAAATGCTAGGGGCTGCCATAGCTGTTATAATCAGACATAGGCGAATTGCTGAGGGTGGTGATAATGCAGATGCTGACAGACAACCCAGAGTGAGGAGAAGGAGAAGAGTATACAGGCCCAGGGTCACCTACCATGGGTTACATGAGCTGGAGATAGTAGAGCTATAGAGTGGACAGAGAGCTCCTGCAGCAGATTGTTGAGCTGTGCAGGCCATGCCTCACACACAGAACCAACAGAGGGAACCCATCCCAGTGGAAACCAAGGTATGTGTTGGCCTAAGAATACTAGCAACAGGTACCTTCCAGAGACCAACTGGCGATATGATGGGATATCACAGGCATCAGCCTCCAGGGTACTGCACCAGTTCCTGGATGCCATGTCACCACATGTCAGTGATCATATATATGTCCCTAATGACCGTGAGGTTGTGGCCAGCAATATGCGTCTCTTCCAGCAAATAGCGGGATACCCTGAGGTGCTGGGTGCAATAGACTGCACGCATACGCATCAAGGCACCAGCCGGTGAGCGGGTAGAGTCTACATTAACCGCAAGGGATACCCCTCCATCAACTGCCAGGTCGTGTGTGATGCCCAGGGCATAATAATGAATGTGTGTGCTGGCTGCCCTGGGAGCTACCACGATTCCCACATCTGGCATCTGACGCAGCTGTACCAATCATTTGCCAATGGGGACTTCCCACACGGACACCTAGTGGGGATGCTGGTTATGCACTTGAGCCGTGGCTGATGACACCCATCAGAAATGCACACACCCGAACAGGAACGCCATAATGAGGCACACGCACAAACACGTAATATCATAGAGCGTGTGTTTGGGCTGCTCAAGTCACAGTTCCAGTGTCTGGACACGTCTGGTGGAGCTTTGCAGTACACACCAACTACATGTACCCAAATGATCATGATATGTGCTATGCTACATAATATGATCCTGCGGAAACAGCTGCAGCAGGACCAGCACAGGGCTGGGCCAAACATCCCCCCACCACTGCCAAGGCCACCACAGGCAGGGGGTGACTCGGAGGAGGAACAACCTGACCTTGTCCCAGTAGGCAGAAGGAGGCGTGCCCAGTATGCCCTGGCCTTGGCAAAGAGGCAACGCATAGCACATATGCTTGGTCAGTAGGAACACTGGGACTGATACCCGCTCTGACTCACTCATACAGTAACATGGATGCCTAACATGACACAACCTGCTTCCAAACGTACAGGGAGTGTAGTATGTGCATCCGACAGAGGCAGCCCTGCAGCACCACCGAGGCATGAATGCCATGTGTTAAGTAATGTAACACCATGTATCATATGCACACCTGAGGACCATGACTAACATCCACCCTCACCAATCATAAACCACAAAAACACAAACCCACCTCATAGCTATCACAAGGGATAGGAACCTAGATGTAATGCTACCCAATGCCAAAGGTATAAACAGCAAGATGTGTGCAGTGTAAATGCACACAGTATAGGGAATGCACATATCAGTGCTGTAATAGAAAACAGGGTCAAAGCCCACATCAGCACCCTGACACTACCAGGGTCACACCTCATACAGTGATGTACATGTGCAAATACATGGAACAAGATACAAAATGAGGGTGACTACCAATAAATGGCATGGATAACCACACATCCCTGTTGTTACCACAACAAGAAGCAACATGCATTAGCCATGGTCAAACACCAATGGCTAAAACTGACTACTACTATATAGCTTGCTTCAGACCACTGTCCTAATAGCAGGAACTGCCCCAGGCCTATGTTCACAGGTTCACAGGTTCATACTAGGCTATCTGCCCTAGGGCATTTATAAGCCTAGACCAGAGTTCCGTGGAGTCTGCCCCTTCACTCTGACGGATAATTTGCCCATTATATTGCTGTGCCTCTGACAAGCAGTGATACTGAGGTTATCCCTGGGGCATACCTGCAATCTCCCATCCATTGATTAAGATCTCACTTGAACAAAGCCAGTGAGGTACTCAGCCTCACATGTACCAGGATGTTGTTCCACAGCATAGGGACTCTCTGGTTGAAGAATCTGTCCCTCCATCACATCCTATTAATATCTGTGTTGAGGTTTAAATCTCCTGCCACTGTAGTTCTGATGGATGTAGAGGTCTTGAGGTGAAGCGTGTACATTAACTCAGGTTTGGACATGGCCTTGGATGTCAGGCACAGGTCACCTCTGAGCAGACGGTAAGTCACGGAATCAAGCTGGAATTCCTTCAGTCGGGCAGCATAAGAAATATGTTTGAGACCCTTTCTCCTCCTGTCGAGGAATTTGTGGGCCCATCCAATTGCCATAGGTGTTGGGTCATATACATGCTGAATGGGGCATTGCACTCAATCAATGGTCCGATGAGTGAAGAGTACAGGGGAACAATGACCTCCCTGGATCTAGATGTGAATCCCTGCATGATGAGGTGGGCAATGTAGAAGTTCTACCTAACTACCCTGGCAACGTGAGTGTCAAACAAAGGTTACTGTCAACCTGGGTGCCCAGGTCCCTGATAACCTCCTGTGTGCTTAGAGGATTGCCACCTACATGGGAACTAGTGGTAACCTTGTTCTTCCCAAAGGGTATGGCTATGCATTGTTTAGTGTTTAATGTAAGGCCATGGCTCTGGCACCAGTTATCCGTGTCTATGACACCCTTCTGAAGGATGTCTGTGTCAGATGGGTGTCCAACTATGGTTCCCAGTTTGCAGTCATCTTCAAACTTTGTCAGCCATAATCCTGCTGTGTTTGCTTGTACTTCTGAAAAGTAGATGCTGAGCAATAGTGGGCCCAGGACTGAGCCCTGTGGGACACCACTTGTGACAGTTGTGGAGTGTGACATGGCACCAGCAAGTCTGAACCTGTCTGTTCTGTCACGTAGCCAGTTTGCAACCCATCTTGTGATGTATGGGTTCACATTTAAGCTGGTGATGTTTTCAATGATACCCGAGTGGGGTATTGTGTTGAAAGCCTTTGCCAGGTCAAGGTAGGCTGTGTGGAGTGCCTTGCCCTTGTCAATGGCCTTGGTGTCTGTTATGAAACAGTCAACCAAGTTTAAAAGGCATGATCTGCCCTCGACAAAGCCTAACTGGGTTGGATCTAATGTCTGCAAGTCCCCTATGTCTTCATCTATGACTTCCATTATGATCTTCTCCATAGCTTAGCAGACCCTGCTTGTCAAGCTGATGGGATGGTAGTTTCCGTGGTTGGTGGAGGCACCCCCATGTGAAGTGGGTCCACCATTGACATATGCCACTCCTTGGGAACATATCCTGAGTTGAGGCTAAGATCAAACAGCTGCCCTGACTGCGGGTTTAATTCTTGAGTGAGTTCATGGAGCACAAAACCAGGGACAACATCTGGTCCCATGGATGCTGCGTTCTTTCCCTTGGATAGAGCAGTTCCCACCTGAGCATTTGAGATGTTTGGGGGGCTACAATCCTCTTTCATACATATCTCTCCAGTTGTGGTGGAGGGAGAAATCTGCACTGAACCTGTCAGCCAGTATGTTGGCAATGTCTGTAGGTTCAGTGATATTTACAGCATTCTGAGCCTATTCTGAGCATATCTGGGAGTTTCCTCCCAGGTGTGTAACGATATAAAAGGCCTCATGGTTGTCCCGTGAGTCCTTAGTGGGTTTACTCCCAATATTCGCCTTGGATGATTTCATGGGGGAACTCAGTGTTTCACCTATATTGAGCAGGGGTGTCTACCCTTCCACGGATATCGCTCTATCTTGTAGTACCTCCTTCCTTGTGTTGTAGTGCTTGTTTATGGCTGAGGTCCACCACACTGGACGCTTGCCTCTGGTACAACGAGTCTGTGTTTTGTTTGGGATTGCCTCATCCATGCAGTCCTGAAGGTGCTGGTAGAAGGCAGTTGTAAGTGATACAGTGGCTTGGGTAATGGTGTCTGCTGGCTTGGGGCTTTGAAAGAGTCCACACCAGTCATTAGAAGTGTGCAGTGGGTTTCTAAGAAGTCCTCCAATGTGGTCTTTTCTATCTGGGGTGGGGTGGGATGTGGACTTCCACTGAGAGTAGGTTATGATCTGATCTCACCAATGATGGGTATACCTCTGGTGTTGAACATTGTGAGCCCATGTTTGTGATGATGAGATCTACTATGTTGTCTCCTCTTGTGGGGATGGTGACTAGTTCTTCCATGGCATGTGAGTGTATGAACTCTAGGAACCTGTGGGCTAGAGTGTTGGGGCTGTAGTACTGATCCCAGTCTATATTTGGATAGTTGGGATCACCCAGTGTGATGGTGTTTGCAGGTACATGTATCCCGCCACTGTTTTCATGAAAGCTCTGTGAGGTACCTGAGTTTCAGAGGATGGCCTGTAACATGCTACAAACTGCAGAGCAGTCTTGCCTATGGTTAATTGCACCCGGATGGTGTCCAATGCATCGTGTGTTGCCACCAACCATGAGGTGAGGGTGTCCTTGATGAATATTGCTATTGCCACCCCTCATAGTGGTAATATGTGTACTGCATAGATATGAAATATTGTGCCTCTGACTTAGTAGTAACACATTATGACCACCTTACATAATTGAATAATGTGACTATGCCTCTGTCTAGTCTGTGCCCCTGTCCACATGCAGCTGTCCAGATGTCTCTTGAAGAGAGTCAGTGAGGTACTCTGTCTAACATGAACTGGGATACTCTGCTAGAGTTTGAGATGCCTCTGAGTTATGACTCTGTCCCTTCAGCATGTCCTATACATGTATGTGCTGAGGTTCAAATCTTTAGCTCCCATGTTTCTGCTGGATGTGGATTGCTTGCAGTGGAGCATGTCTACCAAATCCTGATTGGACATGGTCTTGTATGTCAGGCATAGGTCACCTGTACGTATGTGGTATGACACTGAAAAAAGCTTGTTTTCAGTTATTCTTGAAGTATATGACATGTGTTGTAGATCCCTGATCTTCATGGTAAGGTACTTGTGGGGTCTCTCCAGCTGCTGCAAGTGCTGGTTGAGGTACATACCAAATGGGGCGTTGTATTCAAGCATGGGCCTAATAAGGGAGAAGTATAGTGGTACAATGACCTCCTATGGTCTGGATGGAATACCCTCCATGATAAGGTGGCCAAGATAGAAAGTCTGTCAAACAACTTTGGCAACATGGGTGTCAAATGAGATGTCACTATCTACATGTGTCCCCAGCTGTCTGATTTGTTTCCTGTACTCATTGGGTTGCTGTCTATGTACAGATCTGTGGGTACTGTGTTCCTCCCAAAGGGGATGGCTACACATCAGTTGCAGTCAGTTTCACGCCATGAGTCCAGCACCAGCTATCTGTCTGACGGCAGTCTGTAGGATGTGTGTGCTGGCTGATGTATTCACTATGGTGCCCAGGTTGCAGTCATCTGTAAACTTTGTTGGCCACAACCCTCCTATGTTTGCTTTCACATCTGAAAAGTAAATACCAAATAAGAGAGGTCCCAGGACACAACCTTGTGGGACACCACTTGTGACTGGCTTTGAACCTGACAAGGCACCTGCAATGTTGACATTATGGGTTCTGTTTCTGAGCCATTTTGCAACCTATGCTGTGACATATGGTGTTATATTTCAGCTGTTGAGCTTGTCTATGATGCCTGAGTGGGGTATTGTGTCAAAGGCCTTAGCCAAGCGCAGGTAGGTTGTGTGTACTGTGTAGCCCTCATCAACGGCTCTACTGACAGTTTCAAAGTAGTCAACTTGGTGCAAAACGCAGGATCTGCCCTGTACAAAGCTGAATTGGGTGGGATCAAGGGTCTGTAGGACACCAATGTCTCTGTGTGGAAGATCCATAATGACCCTTCACAAAGCTTTGCAGACAAGGCTGTTTAAGCTTGTGTGGTGGTAGCTGCCAGGGTCTGTGGAGGCATCTCCTTTGTGGAGTGGGACCACTGTTGCCGTCGCCAGTGTTCAGGTACAGATCCTGTAGCAAGGCTAAGGTTAAATAGCATCTGCATATACAGGTTTAGCTCCATCTGTAGTTCACATAGCATGCAACTGGGGATACCATCAGGTCCCATTGATGCTGTGTACTCGTCTTTGCTGACTGCGGCTCTCACATGGACATCCAGGATGACAGTGAGGTTACATACAGCTGTGATAACTATCATGTTTTGGGGGTGAGGGGGTACATTGCACTGAACTGGTCTGCCAGGGTGTCACTAATATCTGTCAGGTCACTGGAATATAAGTTGCTGTGTACCAAATCTGAGCATATATGAGGGTTCCCACCCAGGCGTCAGACATAACTGAAGAAAGCAGTGTGGTTACCTTCATTGTCTGTGGTGATTTATGTCCCCAAGTTGAACTTGGGTGTCTTTATGTGAGAATGTAGCTTTCTACTACTGCTGATCACAGCTGCCTTACCTTCTGGAGATGTAGCTCTGTCTTGCATTAGTATCCTTCATCTGTTATACAGTTTGTTTATGGCTGGGGTCCACCAGACAGGCCACTTTCCCTTGGTGGTGAGGGTCTCATTCTCATTTGTGATTGCATGGTCCATGCTTACTCGGAGATGTCCGTAGAAAGTGTCTGTGCAGGAGTCACCATTGTGTGTTGTGGTTTCCACTGGCCCAGTGGGCTTAATGGATACCATCTCAGTCCGAAGAAGTGTGAAGTCAGCTTCTGAGCTGTTTGTCACTATACCCCTGGTATCATACTAGCACTGACACAGGTGTAGACAATTCCCAGAATCCATCAAACAAAATGGACATGCAGGCTTACAGATGCCCTAGGGGGGTAGCCTAGTATGAACCCATTATGATACAGATTGTACAGGACACTACAGATAACCCCAAGGCTGCTGCAAATGATGGTAGTAAGCATGTTGTTGATTCCTGGATATGCTCCGGATCACACAGATATTACAAACAACATACCAGACACACACAGGTATGGCCAACATACATCCTGACATGTGCAGTGCAAACCCCCATAATGCCAAATACCTTCCCAGCAGACTGCCGCCTCCCTGACATTATGTCACCCTTACCACAGGATACGTACCCAAAGAGCAGTGTACAACAACAGTGGGTGTTCTCAACAAAGGTGTCTCCTGAATGGATAGTAAAACAACCACCACAGAATCATGAGAGGTTTGGTCTGCACAGCTATGGAAAGGACCAGCATGTACCACAGACATAATGATATTGTGGATCTATTGACACCGACCCTACCCAGTGTGGGTTTACAAAGTGCAGACCCCACCCCTAAACATGTGTGACTCAGTTGAAACAGTACTTGAAGTCAGTGATGAGGGCAATGTGGTCCACACAGTGTAGCTGGACTTTGCAAAGCCTTCTGTACAATACCCTATGTGTTCCGTATAGATTTGCTCACCAGCTGATATATACACCCCAATGTCATGAGAGGGGTTGCAAACCAGACCAACGACAGAACTGACATGGTCAGACATGCAGCAGCCATGTCAGACTACAAACCACATATAACAGGCATCCCACAAAGCTTGGTCCTGGGGCCTTCACCATCTGGTATATATGCCCCATAGGTACAGGCCAACAAGTAAGGACTGTGCTGGAACATGTTTGTAGAGGACAACAAGCCGCCTGACATATCCGATACACCAGCTGACACAAGCATCCAATAAAAGGGCCACATAGAAACAGACAACTGGTGCCATAGCCATGTCAGCATGTTAAATGGTGAAAACAGTATAGTCAGCCTCTGTGGATATCCAGTAAGTGACCACCAATTCCCACATAGGTGTCGACCCATGACATACCTAACATGTAATGCCAGAATCGCGGACACAAGGTGATAGATATCCTGCATTGGACAAAAATGTGGCTGTAGGGTTAACAGAAACAATCCGTATACCAACCTAATCATGAGGGTTATGACATCTAGCTAAGGGGAGGTCATTGTGGTTTTGCAGTTATCTTTCAGCAGCATTACAAATGACCACAACAGCGCCTGTGGGGTGTACCTCAGCATATACATTCAGCAACTGTAAAGTCCACAACAGTACCTCACCAGGAGTATCAAAGAGCTGGAACACATGTAATGTGCCGCCTGATTAAACAGAATTCAGCTCCACACACTGCCATGCTGGCCACCCAGACACAAGCTGTGCCTGATGTAGAAAGCCATGTCCAAGCTGGCAGCAATGCACATGCCGTACCTTGTACAATGTGAATGGCAGGGAGATATGCACATGAGGGACCTGAACCCCAGCACTGACATACATAGGACAAGCTGTACTGCATTATCCATAACACAGAAGCCACCCCCACACATGAGTAAACTACCAGTACAGGTTATCCATAGAGTCACTCATTGATTCTACTCAACAGGGATCCTAACGAGTGGATGGGAGATGGTAGGTATACCCTGGGTATCAATGTTGTGTCACAGGTAGACAGAGGCACAGTATACAAAACAAGACATATGTCATGTCAAACTGCACTACGATGTGTTGATGGACAAACACACTATCCAATAAGCATTAGAAATGGCCTTGGGCACATCGGTAGTGTTTGCCAATGTACACCCATGTTGTTGAATACACTACTGATGTTGGATGAGGCCGTTGTAAGTAGTTCACATCTGAACATAATGCAACATGGTCAGATAGGTTCATAGGTTCATACTAGGCTATCTGCCCCAAGGCAGTTCTAAGCCTAGCCCAGAGTCTGGTTGCGTCGCCACCCTTATATGGAAACAGTACTGTGCCCATTAGTTTGGCGTGCCTGTCTCCAGCAGTGACACAGTGGCGATCCCTGGGGTAAACCTATGATTTCCCATCCACAGGTCAGGATACCTCTTGAACAGAGCCAGCAAGGTGCTGTGACTCACATGGACCGTGATTGTATTCCACAGCATAGGGAGTCTCCGGTGATAAATCCACCCTCCAACATGTCCAATGTACATCCCTGCTATGGTGTAAGTCACTTGCACTAGTGGTTCAGGTGGATCTGACGATTTTGAGGTGGAGCATGTCCATTAATCCCTGGTTGGACATGCTTGCATGTCATGCACATGTCACCTGTAAGCAGACAGTATGTGACTGAATAGAGCTGTAGTGTCTTCAATCTGGCAGCATATGACAGATGTTGGAGACCCTTCATCCTTTTGTTGGGGGACATTCAGGGTCTCTCCACTTGCTGCAGATGTCAGGTGAGATACATCCAGATAAGGCAGTGTACCAGATCACCGGTCCGATAAGTGAAGAGTACAGGGAACAATGACCCACTAGATCTGGATGTGGATCCCTTCCTGATCATGTGGACAATGTAGAAGGTCCTACTAGCCACTTTAGCAATGTGAGTGTCATCAGAACAGTGACTGTCAACCTGGGTCCCCAGGTCCATGATAACCTCCTCTGTGCTTAGAGGATTGCCACCTATATGGTAGCTTGGGGTTACCTTGCTTTCCCTGAAGGGTATGACTACACATGTTTTGCAAGTTGACTTCAGGCCATGGCTCTGGCACCAGCTATCAGTGTCCGTGAGTCCCTTCTGAAGGATATCCGTGTCTGATGCACTGTCCACTATGGCACCCAGTGTGCAGTCATCTGCAAACTTTGTCAGCCAAAGTCCTCCCATGTTGGCCTGTACTTCTGAGAAGTAGATAACAAACAATAGGGTGCCAAGGACTGAGCCCTGTGTGACCACATGTGACTGGCCTGGTGTCTGACATAGTGCCAGCAACTCTAACCCTGTGGGTCCTGTCCGTCAGACAGTTTGCAACCTGATCTTGTGACATATGGGTGTACATTTCTGTTGGTAGGGTTTCCTACAATACCTGAGTGGGGTATTGCGTTGAAAGTGTTTTCAAGGGCAAGGTAGGCTCTATGGACTGCCTTCCCCTCATCAATGGCCTTAATTACTGTTTTGATAATGTCAACCAAGTACAAAAGGCATGACTTGCCCTTGATCAACACAAACTGGGACAGGTACAATGTCTGCATGTCCCCCATATCTTTCTTTATGAGCTCCATTATGATCCTCTCCATAGCTTTGCAGACTACACTTGTTAAGCTTATGGGGCAGTAATTACCAGAGTCCATAGAGGCACTGCCTTTGTGCAGACGTGCACAACTGGACCCTAAAGAGGCTGTTGTGCACAGTATGGTAATGTAAATCAGTGATAGGACTAAAGCCCAGGATACTGTCCACCACAGTGAAAGTACTGAACCACTACACTATACAGTACTACAGTGCTAGGTCAGTAGGAATGGATGTTAACAATTGTATGCAAAGTATCCCATGCAAAACCTGCAGGCACAGTATAATCCCTGTTGTGTTCACAGGAAGCATCTGGACAGTAACTACACAACATGTCACAGAACACACAACCTTAAGCAGGAGTTATTTTTTGGAGTTCACACTCATCCACAACTGTGATGGGCTGCATAGTTCAACATATGGAAAGCTCACACTGGGCATGCTCACACACTTAGATAAATGAGACATCTTTCACACAACATGCCACAGGAAGGCTGAACTGGGCATGCTCACACACTTGGTCCAAATGTTACCCCTAGCAAATGTGAAAACACACCAGAGGATGCTCATCCCTCTTTCTAGACACTGATCATGTAAGCACCCTATAAGTATATTGGAGAAAAGGATTCTTTCAGTAATCCGAATAGCGTGCTGTGCTAATGCGTCCGTCTCTAGTGTCATAACATAGTTAGGTAGGGGTTTGAATCCAGCAGGTGGCAAGTGTGTGTGAAGGGGTGTAAGTGTGTATGAAAGAAACATCCCTTTTGGCAACTGGGAAAACACACCACAGGATGATCATTCCACTTTCTAAACTCTGATGATGTCAGCACCCTATAAGTATATCAGGGGAAAGGACATTCCCCAGTAATGCGAATAGCGCTCCGCTAATGCGTCCATCTCTAGTGTCATAACATAGTTAGGTAGTGGTTTGAATCCAGCAGGTGGCAAGTGTGTGTGAAGGGGGTAAGTGTGTATGAAAGAAACATCCCTTTTGGCAACTGGGAAAACACACCACAGGATGATCATTCCACTTTCTAAACTCTGATGATGTCAGCACCCTACAAGTATATCAGGGCAAAGAACATTCCCCAGTAATGCGAATAGCGCGCTGTGCTAATGCGTCCGTCTCTAGTGTCATAACATAGTTAGGTAGGGGTTTGAATCCAGCAGGTGGCAAGTGTGTGTGAAGGGGGGTAAGTGTGTATGAAAGAAACATCCCTTTTGGCAACTGGGAAAACACACCACAGGATGATCATTCCACTTTCTAAACTCTGATGATGTCAGCACCCTACAAGTATATCAGGGGAAAGGACATTCCCCAGTAATGCGAATAGCGCGCTGTGCAAATGTGTCCGTCTTTAGTGTCATAACATAATTAGGTAGGGGTTTGAATCCAGCAGGTGGCAAGTGTGTGTGAAGGGGGGTAAGTGTGTATGAAAGAAACATCCCTTTTGGCAACTGGGAAAACACACTACAGGATGCACATACCCATTTCTAAACGATATCACAATTATGTATGGCTTTTGATTACAGACATGCCATGTGTGTTGTGCACACACAGAATGGCCATGTGTGTGGGTTGTCCCTCACAATAATGCATGACATTGATTACCCCGGTTATGGCAATGAACACATGATGTATGTGTGTGCCAAATACACATATGTACCTGAGACTTTCAATAGTTACCATGTGTGATGCCTGCCACATGTGAATACATGGTATTTGCACAGGGTAACATTATGACCGTGGTCTTCTGTGCAGATGCTGCATGTGGGATGTGTATATACAGTGTGAGATGTAGATGCTATCAGCCTAGTAGTGAGGGATGCACACCTGGTCTGGGGCATAAAGTCTACATGTTGTTAATGTACAGGAGCTGCATGTTCTCACCTGTTGTGGGAGTGGTAAGACAGTATTCCATAGCAATGCAGTGACTGCATGCTAAGAACCATTCAGCTAGGGTGTTGTAGATACACTTATTCATTAGCATTCAGTAATTTGTCGGAATCCCTGGTGAGGGTCTGATGCCAACCAAGGTCAGGAGTCTACCAGCCTGTGTCACTTGCTCAGTGATCCCTTCCATGTTCCCTATCACGTATCCCAGTGAGCGACATCCCACATCAGCTGTGGTGGCATGGACAATGACTGAGTCATATGTGTCCATGCATCTGACTGACTTGTATGTTGCTGTTACAGTTTGGCCATGTGTTTCCATCTCATACATGTGATGTACATCAATGGGTAGGCGATAGGGTTGACTGTGTACATGTGGCAGCTGTGACATTACTACATGACACACATATTCCACAACTGTACCATAGAGGTGACTGACAACTGACCTTTGCACATGCTAACGGAGTATTGAGATTACATTGGTGATTGACAGCACATAGGGCCAATGGTGAAAAAGAGACATAGGTCCATAGGTTCGTACAGGGATATCTGCCCAGGGCATGTATCCACCTATCCAGAATGTGCGTGCCTTTCAACATGCATTGTGAATCTGTCTTGCTATGCCCTTTTCCAAGGTTAGTATACTGTGCCTCTTTCTCACAGTGACACATAAGTGATACCCAGCGTAACCCTACAATGTCACATCCAGTCATTAATATCGCTCTTGAAGATAGTCACTGAGTCAGTCCACCTAACCTCTATTGGGATAATAATCAGGAATGAAGGATGCCTCTGAGTTGTGAATGTGCCCCTCCACCATGTCCTATGTATATCACTCCTGAAGTTCAAGTATTTCCAGCGTGTATCCTGGTGGGATCTGGATATTCTGAGATGCAGCATGGCCATTACGTGAGGGTATGACCTGGCCTTCTATGTCAGGAACAGATTGCCTATGAAGAGTCAGTATGTCACTGAGTACAGCTGCTGCTACTTTAACCAGTCAGTATGTGGCATCTGTTTGAGCACTTTGATCCCCTTGTCGAGGTAGATATGTGGTAGCCCCAGTTGCTGCAGGTGTCTGGTAAGGTGCATGCCGACAGGTTCATCATAGTCAATTATGGGCATGATGAGGGATGAGTAAAGGGCACAATGTCCTCCCTGGCCTACATGTGGATCCCATGATGATGTGGCCCATATCACATGCTTACCTAACCACTTTGTCCATGTTGTTGTCAAATGGTAGAATGCTATCAACCTGTGTACCCCAAGGTCCATAATTCCTTGGTCTGCACTTACTGGATTAACACATATGTGGTACATTGTGGTCATTTAGTGTTTGACAAAGGGGATGACTATACTCTTTCTGTCATTCACGTTGAGGCCATGGCTGTGGCACAAGTCATGTGTTTGCAAGAGTCCCTTTTGGAGGATGCGTGTGTTAGCTGTTGAGTTGATTATGGTGTTCAGTCTGCAGTCACCTGTGACTTGCTGAGCCACAGTACTTCCATGTTGGCCTGTACCTATGACAAATATATAATGAACATGACAGCCCCTAGGGCTTTGCCTTGTGGGACACCACTTGTACCAGGTTGGAGGCTGACATGGCTCCAGCAATTCTACCATGTGTGTTCTGCCCTTGAGCCACTGTGCAATACCCATAGTGACATAGGGGTTAATATGTACACTGGTGAGCTTCCTAGAATGCACAAGTGGGGTATTGTATCCAAGGCTTATGCAAGGTCCAGGTAGGCTGTGTGGACCTCCTACCCCTTGACAGTGGCCTTGGTGACTGTTTCAAACAAAGCAAACAGGTTTGATAGGCAGGATTTGCCATTGACAAAGCCAAACTGTGTATGGTGACATGTCTGTATGTCCACAATATCTAGATATGTGAGGTTCTTGATGATTCTTGCCATAGCTTTGCAGACAAAGCTAGTCAGACATATGGGGCGGGTAGTGTCCAGGATCCGTGGCGGCACCACCTGCATGTTGAGGGACCACTGTTGCTGTATGCCACTCTCTGGCCACATATCATGTATTAAGGCTGGGATTGAACAGTGGTGTTATGTCTGGGTGTAGCTCTTCTTGTGGTTCATGTAGGACACAGCCTGGGACACTGTCTGGTCCCATTGATGCAGTGTTTATTGTTTTGGGAAGGGCATCTCTTACCTGAGCATCTGTGATGTCAGGGGAAGCTCTGTGTTGCGAGACATATGTTCCTTTTGGTTGTGGTGGGGAGAAGGCAGCATTGAACCTGTCCACTAGGATGATGGCAATGTCTGTGTGTTTTATATTTTGTGTGACATATTGTATTACCTCTGAGCATATCTGGGTAGTACCACCCAGGTTACTAACATAACTACAGGCAGCCTTGTGATTATCCTCAGTGGCTTGTGGAATCCTCTCTCAAAGATGGCCTTAGACAATCATATGGGTGCCTGTAGTTGTCTTCCAATACTCATCAGTGGTGCCTTCACATTTTGGGAGGTTGTTGTATCATGTAGTGGCGCCATCCTTCTATTGTATAGTGTGTTTATGGCTGGTGTCCGCGCCCAGGACATCTGCCTTTGGAGAATTGGGTCATGCTTTCATATGTGGCTTCATGATCCATGCATTCCTGAATGTGTCCACAGAATGCCTCTATACAGGTATCTGCAGTCTGGTCCATATTTTCAACAGGCCTTGGGCCTTTGAAGGTTTCCACATCATTTATGACTGGTGTGCACTTGCTTGACATGAGCTGTTGACAGACGTGCCGCCCTCCAGACAGAGCAAGGGGAGGGTCACAGTCAGCTACCTGTTGGGACGTACCTCCCTGGACCACATGGAAAGAGACACAGAGGAGCTCTTCCAGCACCCTCTCAAACTCAGGTCTCCCACACAGCCTTCATGCTGACACAGGAGAGTTTAGATTACTCTGCAAACACCATCATACTGGGTGATGCCAGCTACCCAAACATAGACTGTGTACATTACACAGGCCACAATACCCAGGCTCTAAGGTTCCCATTGATCAGACATTCTTTGGCTATGGAACAGGTAACCAACCTTCCCACAAGAGGGGCAGATATACTAGAGCTGATCTTTACAAACATGAGTAAAAACTGCTCACCACTGGGAGTATATCCCTCATTGTTGCAATCAAACCATATACTAATCACACTGGTGTTCTGGATCTCCCACATATGCAAACCTCCAACACATCGATGTGTGTGTGTGGGAAATGTCCCTATTAGCAACCGTGACAGTATCGTACAGGATGCAGATCCCCCTTTTGAAACAGTGATGATGTCAGGACTGTATAACTATATCACCTGTAGTAAAGTCCTCCAGTAATTTGCATAGCACGCTCTGCTAATGTGTCTTTCTTCAGTGTCATAACGTAGTTAGGTGGGGGTTTGAATCCTGCAAAGGGAATGTATGAGTGTGGTTTATGTGTGTGCACTATGCTGGGAGGGTTAACTGCCTTTTGCCAACTGGGAGAACACACTACAGGGTGCACATCCCTCCTCCTACACACAGATGATGTCAGCACCCTCTAAGTACAGCATTAGTAAAGCTTTCTCCAACTACTGCAAATAGCACACTCTGCTAATGTGTATGTTTCTACTGTCATTGCACAGTTAGGTATGGGTTTGAATCTTGCAAATGGAAAGTATGTGTTTTACTGTTGGTGGGGTTAGTGTGTGCACAATGATGGGGTGGGATGTGGCTTTTGCCACATGGGGCTATGCACTGCAGGGTGGTCATTACCCTTAACAAGCAGTGATGTTGATAGCACCCTATACAAACAAAACTACAAAACAGAAGGTGGTGGTACTGATAACACATGTAAGGTAACACTTCTTCAAGTAATGTCCACAAAATGGAGTAGGATAATCAAACAATTCTTTTATTCTATACAGACAACATGACAACAGACAACTAACTGCCAGTACTCAGTATAGTAAGGCATCTGTTGTCTGCAGTGTTAAGATGCTTCACATTCACCAAATGCACAGATATTGGCAACATTGTTGCAGACAGTTTAGGTGCAGGTACCCCCCCCCTTGTCCTACACACGTGTTATTAGTTATCCTAGATGACTGTAACCTCCCTATCCTCTCACATGTCCAGGTGAGAGCCACCCTCATCATTGCAGAACACATATCATCACTGTTACGAAATGGTATCCCTGGATGTGTGCTACATTCACCCCTGGAGGACATAGCACCACATGACAGACTGATATTAATCCCTGGCCATACTACAGGATATGTACCTGAACAGTGCCATACATACACAGTGGTCCCACACCAATGAGGAGGAACCTCTACTGACCCTGGGAACTACTGCATCATATGCACAACTGGCCTTGTGTTCTAAGCTATGGAAGTGTTAGTTATGGCCCACATGTACAACAATATTACACATGTTTATATTTCATGACTATCTACACACAACCTATCTCATGGACATACCTATAGATAGTGAACTATGATACATTTGGAGGTGTCACAGTATACACAGGATTAACCTGCTACTTTGCATTACCTGTGTTTGTGGCAGCTGTTGGTGTGTCACTGGTGCTGCTTGAAGTTTGCTGCTGTTGCTGCTGCTGCTGCTGGTTTTGCTGCTGGCTGTCTTTATTTCTGTTTTGTTCTCTCTCTCTGTCTCTCTCTCTCTCTTTCTCTGTCGGTTTTGTGCAATGAATGTATTGCATGAGTGTAGTGTGGGTACTCATTGCTTTTGTAGGTATCTGCATAGGTCCATGTGATGGCCTCTGCACCAATTGTAAGGCAGCATTTGCTAATTGCAAGCAGCTGGGTGTGTACTGATTGCATGTCTCACTGTGATTTCAGGTCACTGCTATAAAAGGGTATGTGAGATAGGCGTTGCCCTTTCAGATTGTAGGGTGGACCATGCTGGTATGCTGTTGACAGTGTTCTGTGAGTGTGAAGGTTAGTACATCTCCCATGCTTCATGCTGTGTTGTAGATTCAGGTTGCTGCATTTATCTTGCCTGTTCCTTGTAGTGAGTGTGTATGCATACTGACACCTACAACTATATGTCATATGTATTGCTATATAAATATATATATATATATATATATATATATATATATATATATATATATATATATATATATATATATCTGTGTACATATACATACTTTCATATATGTACATTAGCTGACATTATTGGGTACAAGCTAACAATTAGCAGGGCTGTTTCTGTTAACACTACTCTAGTATGGGAATCCAGTAATTGGGACTATAAAAGTCTGCCTGACATGCTTTGGGTAGTAGACATACTATATTGCCTTTATCTTCATTCCTACTATTACATGTTCCACTTATTTAGCACTATATTCCTGTATGAGAGTCATGGCTTAGTGGTAGGTCATACAGACTAGTGTTACAATGGTCTTGTGGTAGGGCCTACTAGTATGCTCATATTCTGCTTTTGAGTTGAGTATAGGGCCTATCAATCACAGTGCTGGAGGCACCTTTAAGCAGTTAAAGGGCTTAGTAGGTCTCACAGGAGCCAGGCTGTGTTGCAGATTCTGGTTGCTGCATATATCTTCACTGTTTCCTGTAGTGAGTGTGTATGGCTACTGAGACCTACAACTATATTTCATATGTATTAATATATATTTATATATATGTATGTGTAGATATACATACCTTCACATATGTACATTACCTTACATTATTATGTACAAGCTAACAGGTAGCAGGGCTGTTTCTGTTCACACTGAACTAGTATGGGAATCCAGTCATTTGGCCATTAAAACTCTACCAAACATGCTTTGGATAGTACATCTCCTATATTACCTTTATACTGATTCCTACTATTACATGTTATATTTATTTTAGCAGTATGTTCTTCCAAAGCAGGCATGGCTTAGTGGTAGGTCAAACAGACTAATGTTACCTAGGTCCCGGGTTCGAGACTGACAGTGGGAATTTTTTACTTTGCAAACTTTCCAACTGAGTACAGGACCTGTCAATCAAAGTGCTGAGGCCACCTGTAAGCAGTTAGAAGGGTAAGTAGGTCACACAGGGGTCAGGCTGTGTTGCAGATTCAGGTTGCTGCAATTATGTTAAATTTTTCCTGTAGTGAGTGTGTATGGCTACTGAGACCTACGATTATATTTCATATGTATTAATATATATTTATATATATGTATGTGTAGATATACATACCTTCACATATGTACATTACCTTACATTATTATGTACAAGCTAACAGGTAGCAGTGCTGTTTCTGTTCACACTGAACTAGTATGGGAATCCAGTAATTTGGCCATTACAACTCTACCTGACATGCTTTGGATAGTACATCTCCTATATTGCCTTTATACTGATTCCTACTATTACATGTTTTATTTATTTTAGCACTGTGTTCTTGTAAAGCAGGCATGGCTTAGTGGTAGATCATACAGACTAATGTTACCAAGGTCCTGGGTTCGGGACTGACAGTGGGAATTTATTTTTCTTAGCAAACTTTCAAAGTGAGTACAGGACCTGTCAATCAAAGTGCCATAAAGGCACTTTTAAGCACTTTAAACCAGGTCTGCGCTCATTTGCGCGGAGCTCACGCATGCGCACTGGCGGTGAACTCCGCACACAAGCGCACACCAGCTATTTTCTTTGAAAAAGAAAAAGGGGTGACAGGAAAGTGGTGAAAAGGGGTCACAAAGAGGGTAAGACAGTAGGGAAAGAAGCGTGGGATTTGCAGGAAGGGTGTAGGTAAGGCCCATAGATGCCCATGTCTTTTGCAGCAACAGCTGTATATTTCTATGTATTTTGGTGAGACATTTGAAACCTTCCACCTCTGAGAGAGGTGTCAGGACAACATTAATATTTGTTGTACAGCCAATTGTAATTAACAGTTTAGATGTCCAGCGGACATGTACGTCATGGACAGCTATGTATGGGCGTAATTTTTGTGGGACAGAGTGCCCTTCTTTTTTACAGGTGAGAGTGGTATGACAGGTGAAGGAAGTCGGTAAAGCTGGGGAGGTAGGTTGGGTAGGTTAACAGACAAGACAGACAAGACGCATACAGGGACGGTGTATGACACACATGGGGGGGTTACACAATTGACGGGGATGGAGGTTGGGATATCCGAGATGCACGAGCCCACAGATGGCAACAGTGGAACTGATATCCCCACCCATAGGCAGTTGCCACTGTTCCTTCACAGCCCAGGACGGGGCTGTGCTGGGGGCTGTGTAGGCGGGCAACGGGGCCGTTAGCTGTGCCACACGAGCCTCAAGCTGGCGTAGGGGTCCAAGAACAGTGTCTTGGATCTCCCTATGCACCACAGACCGGACACCGCGGAGGGTGAGTGGACGAACCTCTCCGGCCACACTTGCAGAGGGGACGGGCCCCATCCCTGCAGCGCTTCCACCCGAAGGTGGCACAGGGCCACCGGAGGGTCCGCCTGGGCACTAGTGCCAGGTGCAGTCGCCAGCTGAGGTGGGAGAGGTGGGTCCGCTGGGACCTGCCTTCCCAAGCGTTCTAGGTTTGTGAGTAGTTATGTTAGTTTGGGTTAGTGGCATTTTATTCCATTCAGATTAGTTGTAACAGCATGCATTGGTATTCCCATCAAACAAACACCCAGATATGAACACCATTGAACAAGGGGCATATCAATATCACATGCATTATTTGAACAGCAAAACACAGTCAAACGACATGCAGGGTTGATTAATGGCAACAGGCCATCAGATTTGCAGGTATGAACAGGGCACATGCACGAACAGACATGCATATATGTTTGAAACGGACAAATGTCCATGATTAATGAAATGTTCACATACCATTATTTAGTGGATGTTGTTATATGGAATTATAGGGTTGGGTGGGGATAGAAAGTGATGACACATTCATATGTTACACATTGATTCACATTTCTAATAGGTACACAATTAAGTTGAGGCTGATGTTTCAAAATAATCTTTATTTGACTGTCATGCTACACCTGTTACACATACATCACTATCCTACTTATTTTGAATTTGATCAGATACATCATCCTGCTACACTTTGATGACAGGACAGGGGAGAACTATGGCTGTTTAGTCTGTCAGATAATCATTCATTCTATCTGCAAATTGTTTACTGTTATCACCATATACAGATTTTGACCTAGACATTCCAGATTCAGACACACTGAAATCAGTTTGGGATGTTAATTTGTACTTCCCACATGCATTTAGTTCTGTAGAAACACACTGAGGCTTATATATTCAGGGGTTATTACTACTTTATTTATTCATACATGAGCCTTTCTGTCACTTTCACACATTCTGCAACTTCACAGTTCAGGTTGGTACTTCTAGGCTTTGTTCACATATTAGACCTGTGGTGATTCAAACACTTTCCAACAGCCTCACTTCTGTCATGATTCAGCATTTCAACAGGGGATATATCTCACATGTGACTACCTCAGATTCTGAAGCTGTACTCTTGAGACTACTGCAGGTTACAGTATATTTAATTAATGATGGGACATCTGTATTACAGCACTGTTTAATTCTATCAATTATATTTCCAGTTACACTTGCATACTGATGAACTTGTTGCAGCCATACCTGCAGACTTTCAATTCCTGCTTGCACATTATATTACTTTTAATCAATACACTGCACTGTTCTGATACATGGTACATAATAATATTTATTTACAAGTACTGGGTGGGATTACTAACCTGCATGGTGGAGCAGCCGCACCAGCCTTCTGGCGTGCATCTCGCGATTCGCAGAGCGGACACCTGCAGCTATAATACAAAGGGAATAATATTGGACTACACATCTCCATGGTATCAGCTGGTTGAAATCCTTACATACATGAGTAAAATGTGACTTACTCAGTAGTGGGGCGTTGGGCATTTGCTGGGCCTCCTGGATCCAATGGTTCAATTGGTCCTGCTTGCGTCTCTTCAGGTCCGCATGGTGGTGACGGACCTGCTCACCAGTGCGTGGAATGCCAGTAGCACTGGTCAGATCACGAGCCAACTGGTCCCACGCCTCTGCCCTATATGCTCCCCATGAGACCTGGCCCTGCATGATTATGGACAAGGAGCCAGACCATGTATCTGGACTCCTCAACGCCCCAACGCTGTGCTCGAAAGCAACGTCAACTCATGCTGACTGCAAGTCTGTTCTACAATCAGTTATGCTGTGTATTCCCGCCTATGGGGCTTATATATGCCGCTTTTCCCGCACATTTCTCTGATTGGCCGTTTTGGAATTGTATCTACTTCACTGAAAATGCTTTCTCATGCTCCATTCTGGGTTTTATCCCATATATATGCTATTTCTGCATTTATAGGTATTGCTGTCATGGCTTGGTGGTTTAGTTCCTTGACTCTAGTGCATGGTATCCTGGGTTCGAATCTGGCAACTGATTTTTGATTTTCCTGACAGAAATGAGTTGAGGACCTGTCAATCAAACATGCCAAAAGCACTTTTAAGCACTTAAAACCAGGTCTGCGCTCGTTTGCGCGGAGGTAACGCATGCGCACTGGCAGTTAGCTTGTGGCGCGCAAACGGTGTGCGCTGGGATACATCTTAATTGGCTAGTGACACACATGTTCAGCTAATTGCACACAGTTTCAGCCTGTTTACTTGCTGCTTGGCAACGGGCACGCAGTTTGCAACTTTTTAAACACTACTCAGCTACGGGCACTCTGTCTCACGGCAGCTTAGCTGTCAGTACATTTCTATTTTTATTCTTGTGTTACTTCAAAATATATGCTCTATTTCATTCCATTTTACAAAAGGGAATACATTTACATTTGTACAATACTGTCAGGGGGCTTTTTAGTGCTTATTTACAAAAAAAAAAAAAGGTTGTTGTAGGGGCTCGAACCCTGCCTGCCTACTCTTAGGGTGGCTACTCTACCGCTAAGCTATTATTTCTTGGCTTACTTTGCATATTTAGTTCTTATATCCTTTTCCACTGACTGCTAACTGTGATTGTGCTGCTAGTAGCACACCCAGCACAGTAGCAAACATTTACGGGTTTAACAAAAAAAGGTTTTAATTTAATTTTATGACATCTCTTCACTTTATACACTGATGGCCAGTCGGGGCATGTGTTGTATAGTGTGTTTATTCACATTTTCATGGCCTTTCTCGTGGCTGTTTACTTTCAGCCATTCTAGTCTTCCGGGGGCGTGTCCGCTTGCAGGGCTTAGCCTACAGACACGCCCCCTACTCTCTTACACGGACCGTGTAAGAGTTACTAGTGTGATTCAGCATGCCTCATGCACCTCATGCATATGCATGAGATGCTGACATCACACAGTTTAACTGCAGCCTCCGTGTAAGAGTTATAACTCTTACACGGAGGCTTCCTGAATCTGGCCCCATATGTTTAGGTGTAATAGGTGAAGTACAAAATTCCTTTAGTAACCATAACATGGAGTTATTTACAATCATATTTTTATGTGTTAAGGAGATTTTCATGAAGTGTATACTAATTAGCTCCCAATAATCTTTCCATTTTGTGACATATGACTGATCTATTAATAAAGTAATAACTTTTACAATAGAAGAGATAGTATATAAATTAAAGTCTGGAAAAGAAATACCCCCTTGAGACCAGCTATTAGTATGTTTCTTTAATGCAATCCTAGGTCTATTAGGTGCCCATAAGAAATTTAACATTAGTGTGTTCAGTTTCTTGATAATTATTTTTGTAGGTGGAAGTATTATTGATTGTATTAAGTATAAAATCTTGGGGAATATTATCATTTTAATAATTGTAAGTCTCTCCTCCATAGTAAAAACATATTATTCCAGGTATTAAAAGATTTTGTATATTAAGAAAACGGGTATTATAATTATTATATATAATAGATTTAATATCTTTAGATAGTATTATACCTAAATAAGTTATCTGACCTGAATTGGGTACATATTTAGTAAAAACACTAATGAGAATATTTTTTCATGTATATATAGGTAGTATTTTAGTTTTTTCTTCATTGAATATTAAACCAGAAATACTTTTAAAATTCATCATGTTATCAAATAGAGACTGTATAGAAGAATTAGATCCTGCTGATGTAATTAGAACATCATCTGCAAAATGTTGAATTTTGGATGTTGTATTTTCATCTATTTCAAAACCCTCTATGTCAGTACTGTTTCTGATCAAATTAGCCCAAGGCTCCATTACTAAAGTGAATAATAGTGGAGAAAGTGGACATCCTTGTTTTGTACCTTTAAGAATGGGTATTTTTGTGAAACATATGTTCCTACCTTAATATAAGCCAACGTTCATTTGTATAAATGTTCAATTAGATTTACAAATGCATCCGAGAAGTTTGTGCACTTCATTAAGGTAAACAGATAGTCCCAACTTACTGAATCAAATGCTGAACTTATATCAAGGCTAATAAGTGTTAAATCTTTCTTTTCCTATTTGCAAAATCTATTAATGTTAAAGTTCTTCTTATATTATCAAAAGTATTTCTATTTACAATGAAGCCTGTCTGATCTATATCTATAATGCCGGAATGATTGTCTTCAATCTATCAGCAAAGATATTCATAAACATTTTATAATCAACATTAAGTAATGAGATGGGCCGATATGAAGAACATCTAGTTGGATCTTTATTAGGTTTTAAAATTGGCGAAATAAATGTATATTGCCAAGATGGGGGGGGTTATTAACTCAGTTTGGGCCAAAATAAAAACTTTATGTATTAATGAATATGTATTTTTAGAAAGGATTTTATATATCTCTGGTATCATACCATCATTACCCGGTGCTTTGTTTGATTTAAGCTTATTTATTTGTGTAATAACTTCTGTATATGAAATACTCTTGTCCAATAGTTTAATCTGTTGTTTATTAAGCTTTTTATTCATATTTGTGGTTATAAACTCCTTTATTTTATCTTTAGGTTCCATGTTAATATTATTATGGTTAATTTTGTGAAAGTGATTTCTAAATTCATCTATTATTTCTGGTATACTAGAAACATTCTTCTTTTTCCTTAGAGAAAAGATTTCTTTGATATGGTTTTGTTTATTCAACCTTTTCGTTTTATTTTTAAGTCTATGTAAGTATTTGGGGCTTATTGAATAAGATAAAAACTTGTATTTCTCTAAAGTTATTTTAACTTTATGAGTTAAAATTTCTTTGTATTTCTCATTTAGTTTGTTTATTTCTTCAATAACTTTCTTGTCCATAATATTTTCTTTATTATTATGTTTATAAGAGTCTAATTTACTTTGAATATCTAACAATTCCTTATCCCAAGATTTCCTTTTATTATTATACCATCTGATACTTTGTCCATATAGATATGATTTTAAGGCATCCCAAACATAAACAATGGAGACTTCAGGAGTGTTATTTATGTCTAAAAATGTTTTACTTCTGAAAGTATATATTCTTTATAGTCTTTTAGTTGAGTTAAGTATGCTGGTATCCTTTTGATCTGAACATTATGAGTATTTTTATCATGAATTCAAAAACAATTGAATTATGATCAGATATAGGACATGAAATGATTTTGGAATTAATTAAATCTGTTACCATCTGGTTAGAAATAAAGACCCTATCTATTTTTGAATAAGTTTTGTATCTGTTAGAAAAAAGGTGTATGGTAATGATTTTGAATCTATCTGATTATTAATATCATTCAAATGATAAGAATTAGCAAAATCCTTTAAATGTTTTGCATTAGATGTAATTCTTCTCTTTCCTATAGTGGTAGTATCACTTTCATGTAGTATACAATTAAAGTCACCAGCTAAAATAATATCTCCTATAGAGAATGATATGATCTTATCAAGATGATGTTTCACTGTATTAATACCAATTCCAGGTATCCAATATACATTAATTAAAGTGTAAGTCTTCCCATTAATTTGTATTGTAACCATACAAAACATTCCTTTGTCATCCTGATAAGACTTAATGGTTTTAGGAATGGGCATACTTTTATTCCATAAAATAGCCACTCCTCTTTTTTTCTGAGTGTGCTCTGAACTAACCAATACTGTATATTTGTTTGTGGCTAGTTTATCAATATCTTTTTTCAAGAGATGGGTTTCTTGTAGGAAGACTAAGTTGGCCTTATGTAAATTAATGTATCTTATTAGGCTTGCCCTTTTACATGGATTATTCAATCCATTAATGTTTAAAGAAATTCCTTTTAAATATGTTATTTGGCATTTTTAAAACTTAAGAATCTTATGATCAAAATAACAAATAACAAGATAAGTAATGTTACATCCTCCTTTAGGTGTACCTTTAAATATAGCTGTATTTATTGAATCTCTTATGGGATTTCGTATAGGATTCAATTTTGTTTGTAGTGACAATGAATGTACAAAATATATTGTGGATGTCAAAACTATATACAAATAACAATGAACAAGTGAAAATAATGTAAGGATTAAACCTTGCATCCAGCCTGAGTTTTAAACTCCAACTTAGAGTAGTATTTACCACTCAAGTTAACCCCCTACCCTAAGCAGCAGTACGTCAGCTACCACCTTATAAATTTAATACTAGTTATATTTAACTGAAGTTAACAGTTTTCAATTCAATTATCTAGCAAGACAAGACTACACATTTGGTAAAACAGCATCATATAAACTAAAATAAACCTTTTTTTTTTTAAAACTGTTCATACTACTATATACATCCATGTAATATAAAACACTTGTATTCAAATAGCATTCAAATAATCTTGATGTTAGAAATCAAGAGGAGAGAAAAATAAGTTCTAACATTCATTTAAATCAAAAACTTTGGCTAATATGATTCAGACATTACATATATTATGATGCATCTATTTTCTGTCATGTAAATACAGTTAACAGCTTCCAAAAAAACCTTGAATTGCTTGTATATGAGCATTTACTCAAACTCATTATTGCCAATAGAATAAAATATTGTATTCATAGAAATTGTTATAAATCATACTTCATAGTTAAGCAGATTCTCAGAAACATTTATATACATATCTACATACACACACATACACACACACACACACACACACATATGTATATATATATATATATATATATATATATACATACATACATACACACATACACACATACACACATATACATATATATATATATATATATATATATACACATACACACAGACATATACACACACACACACAAGCACTCACACAGACATACACACATACACACACACACAGACATATACACACACACACACACACACACACACACACACACACACACACAAACACACACACACACATACACACACACAAACACACACACACACACACACAAATATATATAAATAAATATATATATATATATATATATATATATATATATATTTATGATCTCACTGAGTTGTATCTTTACTGAGCACCATCTTACATTGCTGTCCCATCAATAAATCTGTCTGCTTTATACAAAATAATGCACAGCAAACACATTTTAGTAACCAGATTTTACAAACATGCTATACTACTGCTTTAAAATATATCACATGACAATTTCTTCCAGTATAGAGTTATAAAATTATTTATGCTTGTCAATCAGATGAATTAAATGAGTTATAGTAATGTATATGTTTGGGACATAGGTTTTTAACACATATTATTAATCTGCTATTCCTGTATCTGTAATGTGTCAGTGTGATATCTAGGTCAAAGGTGAGACCAGCTGCTTTCAGCTTCTCTGTGAGAATTCTGAGAGTTGAAGCTTTTGAAGTAGCTCATGGACACTGTGCATGAGACAGCCCACATCCCAGATTGTCTCTCTTAACATTTTGGTGGAAACTTATTAAAAACTAGTGACAAACATTCATTTAGCAGTGTAAATGCATCTAAACATGACAAAACCTTCACAATGCATTCTACAGGTTATTACAGACTCTATGTAAGTGAAATCAAGCCCAAAATTATTAATAAGTAACAAAACTCAACATTTTTGTCCCAACTCAACTCCTATGCGAATCTTATTATTTACTGTGTCTGTATGATCAAAAGCATTTCTATATATTAATAAAGAAAAGAAAAGAGAGTAGAAAGTAAAAGGGTGTAAGGCAGAAATAAAAAAAAAATGTAAGAGAAAGCTATAAGAAGTATATACAATAGAATGTTACTTACTGTTGCATGATGAGCAGCAGCATCAATTGCATATTTGTGCTGCTCATTGTTCTGACCCAAATACAAGCACAGTTTCATGGTCAGCAGCAGTTTTGCTGTCTGGAAAACCATGCAGGGCAGTATAAGCACAGAAAGAGGATGCATTCAAGTTTGCCTATGAGCAAACTTGCTTGTCAAGATTGCATGGACAGCCATAATGAGTACCAGGGGTAAAATACTGCAATGCCATCAGTAATAACACAGCAAATAAATGTGTACTTAATGCAATGTAAAATAAAAAAATATATATATTTAATGGAGGGGTGAGTTAACAGAAAGGCATATACAAGGAAATGTACACTGAGCAGAGAAAGTATGCTGATAAAAATGGGCACAGACACTGTATGATGGGAATAAATGAAGAGAAAGAAGACGTGGTATATGTGTCAGTACCCCCAAAATAGGATATGTCAATGTATGTACACTCCAGCACAAGTCAAGCACATATGTAGACAGCACAGTACATACCACTTTCTACACCTCCTGAGCAAGTGTATTATTATATAAACACACATTAGACTATATATCTGACAGTCACACAAGGTTACATGTCAGTGGAGGTGACCGTTTGTGATACGCACATCGCTGACACAGTCACTGGATAGGACATGTAGCAAGGAGGGTATGAAAATAGGGGGTATGTGCATAGTATGAAGATCTGAAAAATGACTTACTTGAATATGACTGGCATGTCACTGTAACTCTCACCCAATCAGGGACACACAGCAACAGACTTCTGGACAAATGTACAGATAAACAGGCACAATCATGGACACTTTTACAATATTATGACCATTAATCTGCAGCATTGACAGAAAATGTGAGTGTACCTTATTATGCATGTTCTTCAGGAACAGTCATCTACAACTGTAATGATTGTCAGTATTCTATAAGCAGAATCTACTACCCCTTTTCCCATAATGACCAATTTTTGGCTAGTTTAAGAGGGACAGTGTTAAAAGTGGAGCTGAAATCATGACCAACCATGGCCATTTGATAGGTTTTCATGACACATAAGCCACAATCACCATCTGGAAGAATCAAATCCATGCCATCAATGTCATCAAAGAGCTGTGTATTTACTGGGTGCAACACAGAAAGATGTATCACACAAGCATCTAGTAGAATAACTTGAAGGGAAGTCTGCACTTTCAAAGAATAGTTTTGTATGGCCTACCAGATATGTGGGATCTTCATGTGACAGATGTGACCCACTCAGTGAAAACATCCCTGGCTGATGTAGGTATCGGCCATATGGATAGCAACACATGCAAACAGCACACTATTATGTGTGGATTCCCTACACACACCTTGGCATTGCATACATCTGACACATATAATACTGATGTGTACTGTCTGTATCATTTGCAATTGACGTGTGAATTAAGAAGTGATCCATTATAATGAATGGTACGGCAGTATGTGAGAATAATGGCAATGCATTGACTATGCCTATGTGCCCAGAAACTACAGCAATGCAAAGTCCCGTGTCAATGACTGAGGAAGCTGCCCCTGTAATACTGTATACATACCAAACACTACATGGACCACCCACTATAAGCACATGTCAAAACTCAAGACGTGACACACGATCACCGTCCCCCAGACAGTGCCATTCAAAATGTTATGTTGCCATTAAATCCTGACATACATCCATATGTGTTCATACAAACTATCAAGTGGTAACAGTGATGTGATTTAACGGTATGTCTGTGATGCAATACAGTCACACTATAGCTGTACATAGAATACAATTGCACTTCACACATCCATATGTTCATAGGAGATCACTAGGCTAATAACCCAAGAACCCATACAAGCCTAGTCAGATTTAACCCAAGTTAACAATTTTCAATAGCTAGGTGAACAAAGTTCACACAGGTATGAGCCTATGCTATGGTGTGTAATACTGACTGCCTCTGTCCATGAGGGTCATGAGCACTACCCCAGGAGTAAATTTATGATTAAACATCAGCTGATCTAGGTTGCACTTGAACAGGGTCAGGGAAGGGCTTTGCTTTATGTGAATGGTGTAGTCTTTGAGATAAATATTTATCTCTCCAGCATGATTTAATTATGTTAGAGGTTAAATTAAGATCATTGGAATGATTGACCCTTGTGCAGTTTGGTTTACGAATGTGTAATATGCCATCAGGACCAAATTGGACACTGCCTTGTAGTACAGACACAGATCACCCCTTAGTAGTATGTTGGAGACAAAATACATGATAGGGTTTTCAATCTTTCCTTGTAGCACTTGTTTTTTTTATATCTTGCATCTTCCTGGTGGAAACCTCTGCATTTGCTTCAGCTGTTGCAGATGTCTGGTAAGGTACATGACAAAGGGTGCATTGTACTCAATCATTTGTGTGATAAGGGCCAAGAACAATGTAATTATAATGCCTTTTGATCTGAATGCCATGCCCTTCCTTATGAGATTTGGCAGACAGAGAAGGACTTTCTCACCACTGTGGACACAGGGTCATTGAAGTTCAGATTAGAATCACCTTGAGTACCGAGATCATGTACCACTGGATCTACACTTAGGGTGTTGCTGTCTATACTATAATTAGGTGGAATATTTCCTTTCCAAAAGGGAATAATTATGAATATTTTGCATTTAGTTTTTCTCCATAGCTCTGGTAACAATCATTTGTGTGTATTAATCCTTTGTGCAGTATACCAGTATCATTTGCAGACATAGTGATTGCCCCTGATACACAGTCATCCATAGACTTGGTCAGACAAAATCTGTCTACATTTCCACTGACATCTAAGAAATAAATTCTGAACAGGAAAGGGCCTAATATAAAACCCTGAGTTTTGCACCTGGAGAGTGCCCTCTTGCAAGAGGTGAATTCATCTACTTTGAGTATTTGTCCAGTCAGTAAGTCATCGGGCTACTCACTTGTTGACATAGGTGTTTATGCCCAGTTAAGAGATTTTTGTCTAAAATACCTGAGTGAAGAATTGTGTTAAATGTCTTAGCCAAATTAATTTAGGCAGAATGCACAACCTTTTCCTAATCCATGGCCTTGGTGACCTTCTCAAAAAGGTCAACCAGATTTAACAGACATGATCTACCCCTAATGAATTTGAACTGCGTTTGTTTCAGAGTTCTGAGATTAACTACTCCTTGATGATAAGGTCCATGCTGATTACTTCCATGGCCTTACTAATAAGGCTATTCATGCTTATGTGTCTATAATTCCCTGTGTATGTTGATGGTCCCAAAAAGTTATGCTGCTAAACGCTAGGAGTATTTACATGAAACTGCACTCACTGGAAGCAGTTCTAACCTTAGAAGAGGCAGACATTTGTGCAGTCACAGAGAACTGGCATATCTGCAAGTCAAATGATACATGGGTGCCACACTCTAAAGAACTAAACCTGGTAAGTGACATTAATAGAACCTACTGGTAGACCCTACTATATCCCTTGTATAGAGGGATGACTGACTGTTGCTGTCCACCATTCTGCTGGAACATAACGTGTCTGGAGGCTGTGTTTAAATAGAGGTTCAAGTGGATCTGCTAGGTCAGGTTGGAAGTTATTTTAAAGGCAGTCTGGAATGTTGTCAGAACCCATTGATGCCACATTTGTGGCCTAAGAGATGACAGAGATGACCTGGACTCCTGAGATAATAGGCTGAGTAATGGTGGCAGATATACTTTATGTGATGACCAGTGGGGACAGTGGGGTTGAAGTTTGATCTAAATCTGTCATCTAGCAGATTGTCAATTTCTTCTGGTTGAGTATGGATGGTGCCAACCACAAACAGCTCTGGGCATAGCTGACTATTCCCCTTAAGATTTCAGAAATAGTTACGAAATTATTTTGGCATCACCTCCAAATACAATGTTGGGTATGAATCACATGTAACAAAGTGGAACTATTAACACAGTCATACAACTCAACTTATATCATGTCATTGCATCAGTTGTGCATAGGTTCATAGATAGATAGGTTCATAGATTAGTACTAGGCTATCTGCCCGTGTGGGCCATTTTAAGCCTAGCCAGGTATCTCTTGTGAGAATCAAACCCTGCACATTGTGTCTGTAAGGCAAACACCTTAACCATTAGGCCAACCTCCCACCCCAAAAGGATGTTCCTTTCATACACACTTACTCTCCTTTGTGCACACTTGCTGGATTCAAACCCCTACCTAACTATGTTATGACACTAGAGGCGGATGCATTAGCAGAGTGCGCTATTCGCTGCTTATATGTTTATCAGTGGAAATGTATGGGTAAGGGTCCTAACACCATATATGGACTTATTACAACTGAGGTGGATGCAGTTCATGCAGAACATTTAATGATACAAATGGTGATAGTCACACAAAGCTGCTGTGAAACAGCTGTGCAGTCATTGTGAATAGCTACACAATTGTGCATACAATGAATTCCCCAAGGTTGCTAGTAAATCTAATCATGTCATATGTTTGTGTGTATAACATCATTACAACATGTGGATGAAACCAGCCATGTGTGCCCATGTAATCAGTATGATGTAGTATTGCTATATGTCAGATAACATTTCTAGATGCTAGGCTTACACATGCACACCTGTGCAATACTGCAACTTTCACTATTATGGTTAAATGAAAATTGTGTAGAATGTTGATATACTCCTCTAATAGAACACATGCCTAAGTAAGTCATCAATATACATAGTATCTTCCCATGTCATAATCCTAAGGAGGCATATTGTTACAGCTGTTATTGTTAAAATTACACTACACTATTCAAGTAGTCTGTACCTTTACTCAATGAAGACACCAAAACAGTTCTGCTGTTATAACATTCATTTACTGCACACGAGGTTTACATCTAGCTTAACAATGAAAGTTACATATATATATATATATATATATATATATATATATATATATATATATATATCAAAACCGTACTTCAACTTACAGCATCAGGTCTGTAAGGATAGGAAAATCAAATTCTCTGATACAAAAGAAAAAGTCCCAATCTTTATAGTGTCTTTCCTACCTGCATCAGCAGTTTAGAAATTTGTCAGAATAATACGTCTTTCCTTTGAAGCTGGCCTGCTGACAGTTTGTTTTCCATATTTCAAACATTCGGTTCCTGAAGGATAACCTCTCTGACTCGCTCTTATCTTGCACGTCCTGTTGACGAGACACAGCTGCATACAAGAGTTCGTCTTGACCTGCTTGTAGATAATAAATTTCACAAGCTGCATAGTTTATAAAAGATAAAATATTTTACTTCTGACTCTTATTAACAATGAATACCAAGCTATATGTTTTTGCCAAGTTATTAAACTGTGTGCACTCTGCACACTGAAATGCAAAACATTTATTTTACATTTTCAGAAAAAATCCACTAAAATCCATTTTAACCTGTTCTTTACTCTCACAATTCCCTCTTTTCATTTAAAAAGTGGAAAATGACTGTCAATTTTCAACTTCAGTTGTACACATTGAAACCTTTCTCAGTTTATCTAGGTTAACCATCATTTGTTGGATTCTATAAGTTTTCCACAAATGCCAACTTACGTAGCAATTCCATATAGTTAGTATGACTATAATGCCTAACACTACTAATACAGGATGTATTAACCAATTTATCATTTTTTTTTCCTGATTTTGACCAACTATTAAAGGTATCCCACCAGGTGTGAGCAGTGTCTTTTTGGTCTTTTCAGCCAAAGTAGTTTATCTTTTGCAATGATGCTTAATGCCTCATAATACAGAATACTTCTATTTCTTTTTTCCAGATACTCTCTGAGAATCATAGTATTGTTCATTATGTTTTTTAAATTATCCACGGATACATATATATTGGAAAGTGTATTAAGTCAAAATTCCAGTTTTTTTTGGAAATATTTACTTCTATGGGTTCAGTAAACACATAGCTCTTATTATTCCATGTAAGGAAATTAACACGTGATAAACATCCTACAAAAGGTCATTTTAAATTATGACCTACATCTTGATCTGTAACCAGACAAATATACTCAGGAACCACTTCTATAAACATTTGGAAAGAAGAAGGCATGATAGTCCATTTATACAAATTAACAGAATGCTGCAATAAGCATGGTTCATGGACAGGCAGATTCTGTCCACAAATTAATCAATTTTGAGTCTGTGTACAATACTCAGTTTTATGTGTTTTTCCTCTCCTTCAAATTGTGGCAACCAATACTCATATCCTTATGGTATGAGAAATATCATAGGTAACACAGTAAATTGACACATAATAGTGGTATCAGCAACATTATAATGTATAAACTTTCCTGTGCAATATTATGGAGTACAGTATGTTACTTCAGTAAATAGCTTAGTACAATCTGTATCAGGTATCCATTTGTTAAACAATTGTCACCAAACATTTTCATTTTGTAACATAAGTTCAGTTTGTACTCTATTTTTTTTAATTTCTACATACAAAGATTGCATAGTGCATTTTGTCCAGTTTACAAAAATGGTCATGTTCCCATCAGATTTTAACTGATGTAGCTGCATAGCATTATAATTGTGTAAAAATTGCTGCTGATAGTTTATATTATGCAGTTGTGTCTTCCATATATATGGATTCCAAAATGCTTGTAAATATACACTCTGAGAGATATCTTCCCCCACTATTTTTAATCGATTAGCTAAAACTTCAATGTCAGCTGCATTAAGAGTCCCTATTCCAGTGCCTAAGCCTCCTAGCAGAGTATCATACCATGCCCTTTTATATCAGCACCTGCCTGTATCTGGGAATGTGATGTTCAAATGTACAACGTTTTGATACTGTCGACCTACCTTTTTACAGGTAGAAGGGATTTTAACCAAATCTGTTAATATGGATAACACATATCCCCAAGTCTATGGCCTGTAACGAGTGTGATATTAGTACATATTACAGAAACTCCAGTAATAAAATGTAGTTGTATTTCTGTATTATTGGGAAGAATACTGATTCCCTGTGTAGTATGATTACCACACATTTTTATATAGGCGAGGATTAACTTTTGTATTGATTTTGGATATTCCTGTGAATTTTTCCTTTTCCCAAATAAAGTATAGGAAATTGACAACATTTAATAGAAACTTTGAAATCAAATTCAAGGGTTACCTTAGGGGTATTTGGTTGAATATAATGATGACCCATAACTCTGGACCGAAAGGTAATATTACTGGGAAATCTTATGTGCCCGGAAGTACAACTAGCATTAGATGGACAAGTGAAGTTGACTGCAGTCTTTGCCCACAAAAACAATTTATCTTTGAACATCCATGCCAACCTAGTTCTACAGTATTATCGTAATTGTTTATTTCCCAAACTTGCATTTTTCCTGTTTGACACTCTACCCAAAGGCTCCAATGAGTACAGTCAGTACAATAACAAACAGAATCTTCATTATGTACAATAATATAACCTTTCCACGAAAGTGGCATTAATCTGAAAAGTTGTTTTGATAGACGCTTTTTCAGCTGTTTCAGATTTGGCATTTGCCGTGAGTCTACAAAAAAAAACACAAAACAAGAAGTCAATTAATGACTTTCAACTGATCTCTATGAACAAGAATCATTTTGCCTTTTTTTTCTTTCCTTTAACTTTGTACACTAGAGGTCCTAACTGAGTAGTTATTTCAAATGGTCCTTGCCAATTACTAGCCATGGACCATCCGTCTGGAACATCTTGACCAATACCTGTGTCCCAGAGGGAAAGTTTTCTTCTGGCATAATATGATCCTTTGACCATAATTTGAATTCTTGCATTTCTGATAAGCTTTGACACAATTCAGAAATATCTTTTAACCATTGTTGATGCTGTGCAATTTCTAATAATGGTCTGTTTGTACTAAGAGTATGACCGAATGCAATTTTACAGGCATTTTTCTACCTGTCATGACTTTGAAAGATGAGATCCCTGTTTTACTGTGTGGAGTTGCTCTGACACCCAGCAAGATTCTAGGCAAATGTTTTACCCAATTTATGCCCTTTTCCAAGCAGGCTTTCTTAAGGCGTTCCTTAAGAGTCCTGTTTATTCTTTCAGCTATCCCATTAGACTGGGGATGGTAAGGAACATTAAATGATTGCTAGATATCAAGCCAATCACACAAAGCTTTCACCAGTTTACTGACAAATTGTGGCCCGTTCTTGGATTCAATAACTTGTGGCCATCCCCAATGACAAAAAATGTTTTTCCATAAGCCTTCTGCTGTAGCCTTAGCCATCATTGTTTTTGTAGGAATTGCTTCTACCCATTTTGAAAAAAACATCAACTACCACTAGAAGACACCTGTACCCACCTTTAGCTGGGGGTAATGGACCTGCAAAGCCAATTTGGATGGCATACAAGGTCCATCCGCTGGAGTTACCCTTAGTAACTGTGTTTTTTTTTTTTAATTGAGCATTAACTTGCAAACATATTAAGCATTCAACATGCACTAAATCACAGATTTTCTTTGCTGTGGATGCCAGTACTTGTTCTTTACAATGGGCCATAACTGTTGTGTGCCCAAATGTCCCAATACCTGATGATTACATTTCACTAACTGTCATGCCTGTTGGTACGGTATATAAGGAAGACTAGAACCATCTTCAAAACATTTTGCATAATATTGCCCTGGACTTTCTCCTACAAGAGTACATTTTTCTAACTCTTCCTGCAGTCCAAACTTAGTTTGGATCTGCAGCAAATCATGCTGCAAATTCTGAGCTGAAAATGTCTGTATGACATGTACTGCAGTGGTTTTATCTGGTACACTAGAAAGGTGTTCTGTAGGATACAATTGCATTCCTTCCTTTGCTGCCTTTTTTGCCATCTGATCAGCATAGTTACTCAACTGAAAATTTTCATTTGGTATCTTTTTGATGCGCTTTTACCTTTAAGATAGTGTAGCAACCCATAAGGGACTAACTATGAACCAAATTCCAAATAGTCTGTAACACAGAAGCATGTCTGTGTGGTTTGCCCATGTTATCAACAAACCATCTCCTTGCCAATGTAGACATATGCAGCTGCAGAAAAGTAGCTATGTATGCACTGTCTGAAAAAATATCATCAGGTGGAAAATGCTGTAACACATAAAGAACTGCTTCCATTTCAGCTCACTGAGCAGACATGTGTCCCGGTAACTGAATCAGAGTCGGCAGTCCCATAGAAGGGTTTTCTGGTACTACTACAAATCCCATCTGATATTGTCCATTGTCCCAAAATTAAGCACTGTCAACAAAGGTGTATGGCCTGTCTTCCTGAAAATCAGGAGAAAGAATGGGCTTTTCCGGATTTGAAATGTGCCTAATGCATTTGTTTAGTTTTCCTTCATACCCCATGAAATTAGATATGTAATACTCATCTCCTGCCTTTATTATAACGTGCTTGACACCAAATAATGGCAGCCATTTTGCAAACACTGCTTGACTAATGTCATCAATCAGTTTATTTAGCTGAGTCTCATTTGCCAAAGCCTGTATGACATAATGCGGTGTCTGTGCTATAATGTCTTTAGAAAAAGCTGTTAGGTATTCAGTTTGTTTTAAACCCCAGTAAATGGCCAAACATTGCTGAATACATGGGTTATATCCCCTCTCAACGTGTCATTTTCCTACTGAAAAATGTAATAGGGGTGTAAAGTCTTTTCTATTCTAGAATCAGAGCCCTGGGCCCACTCCTGTAAAAGCACAACAGAGACATACCTCTCAAGTGTACCTCATTACGAGGAACGTACCTCATTTGGGGTCTTAAAAAGTTCATGTCATTCAAGTGAGTCCAAGTTCCACATTGAAAGACTCAGTCACAGTTTATTCAGTAGTAGGAATTTTTAAGTGAAATCCATTGTAAAATAGAAATGAATCATATTAATTTACATCTTAAATATTTAAAACTTAAAAATAACCTATATATTATGACCTTCCTAGTAGAAGTTCAAGTTATTAGTCCATGTTGTAGTTTGTTTGCCCATTTGTTTTTGTTCCATGAGGGGGGGGCATGTCTAGCTTGGACATGGAAGGTTGAGAGCTATGAACAGAGAGTGTGTTGGGTCCAGCTGCTGCCGGTAACACAAAGGGACGTGTTAGACTTGGAGCTACTAATTCTGTAGCCTTGGCCACTGCTGCCTTTAAATCACAAAAAGCCTTATTTTCCTTTGGTCCCCAGTCCAGAAAGGGTAATTCTTTCTGGCTAGAAAGCTTGTCATACAGAAGAGCTGCCATGCTGGCATAATCCTCTATGAATTCCCGATTATAATTCATGATACCCAAAAATTTGTGCAAATCCAGAATGGTAACCGGATTATCCATTTGCAAAATTCCCTGCACCCTCTCCAAACAAGGACTACGCCTGGAAGTATGTAAAATAGTACCTAGAAATTTTACTTCAGATGACATGAATTGTACCTTTTCACTTTTAACTTTAAACGCTGCCTCCTGCAGTATTTGAAGAACCTGTGTCACTTTTGCTAAATGCTGTTCTTTTGTCTCAGACTCTATTAGTATGTCATCAATGTAATGCAGAACTGAATCATCAGATTCTAGACTTTGTAGTATTTGTTCAACTATGTGGTGAAATATAATCTGACTGTTTTGAAACCCCTGTGGTAACCATGTCATGACATATTGTTCATTTTGAAAAGTAAAGACAAACCTTTGGCAGTTTTTTTTCCTGCAGTGGTACTGCAAAGAAACCATTAGCTAAGTCTATGACTGTAAACCACTGACTTTGTGGTTTTATTATTGCTACTAGCTCTGAGACTCCTGGAATCAGATGAGCCTGGGGAGTCATGAATTGGTTCACTTTTTGTAAATCAATAACCAGTCGGTAAATACCATCTTTCTTTTTAACTGGCCATATGGGTGAATTTGTAGGGCTATTTCCCTTTTGAATTATTCCCACATCAAGTCATTGTTGTATGCAGTTTTGCATGTCTGTCTCTGCTTCCTTTGGGATCGGATACTGTTTTTGAAATGGTGGAATAAAATCTTCATCACTACCTACAGAAACTGCTTCCTGTAGCTTCCCGCAGTCTGTGGGCCCTTGAGACCACAATGTAGGGAACTGTTGTTTTACTTTTAACCATAATTCATTTTCAGTAAGGCTGACAGTATGGCCCTTTTCAGAACTGTGTGATACATGTATTGCCTCAGTCATACACAACATGGGACCTTGTTCTTGCCATATAATGCCATTAGGAAGGTCTATGACAATTCCCATTTTGGACAATATATCCATTCCCATGATTCTGGAAGTGCAAGAATTATGCATTACAAATACCCCTTTCACTCATTCCCCTTGACGGGAGATTTGTACTTGTATAGGTTTACTACCTATGGCTAGACATCCAGAGCCATTAAAACCTGAAATACTTGTACATTTAGACAAGTCAGGAGGCAAATGCCTACCTGTCACTGAGACGGCCGCTCCTGTATCTAGAAGAACATCTTCCCACGGGTTCCCCTCTACCCAAATGTTGATAAGTGGTCATCCATCTTTCCAGAAGTTAGTCAAGAAAGAGACTTAGGTGGCGGGGTCACACCCCTATAATAGATCTACTTCTCACCTCCAAATCATCTGTGGTATTGGACTGCAAAGGACATAATTGCAGTGTTTCCTCGACCTCTTCACAGTTAACATAAGAAGATCGATTAAGTTTGCGATGCAAAGCTATTTGCTGCTGATAATTAAGACTTACTGGACCCTGAGGAACAAAGTTAGAAGGAACAGTTGTATCCTGTGTGCTAACAATATTACCTTGTGCATTGACACTAGGTGTCACACCATCTCTTTACTGTAATGAGAATACTGACTGTTTAGTGTTTCTGGTATATAGGGGTTGTTGCTGTAGTCCCCTATTACCCTCTGTCACATAGTGTTGTGAAGTATACTGCTGTGTTTGTATTTCTGGCTGCATTACCTGTTGCTGTCATGGTACATGTGGCTTATCAAAATTTTTCATGGTAAGAAACTTACCCTTTGCCTATTGTTCCTGGTGCTATCTGTGATAATATTTACAATCATTTTTAGTATGACCTACCTGTTTACAGGAATAACAAATAGGCTGTCTCTTTGGACGACCCTCTATAGATTGAGTAACTTGAGAAGTTAACTGAATAGCTGGGGGAGCTGATGCTGCCCATTGTTACCCCTGTATAACTTGCCCTTGACGTGATTGTCCTGCTACCTGCTGTGGGACTTACTGTCCCTGATTAATCCATCTCCCATGCCCCCTTCCCCTTACTTCACTAACAATTGGTGCAGAACAGGGAGTGTAAATCTTTTGTTTATGAATAGCATTATCTTTACACATAACATGTGCTTTCAGCAATTTATCTACTAATTCCATGAGTGTATTTGACGATTCCTCATAAATATGTTTGATATCCCTTGGGACACCTTCCAAATGGTCCAAAAAGGAGCATCTAACAGCTTTTTTGAAAATTAACATCTTTCATAGCTTTTTCATCACTGCCATTGACTAGCATATATGCAAGCTGGTAATGTTCGGCTTGTTCTTCTAAAGAATCACAGACCGTCATTTGAAACTGATCTAAAAGTGTTGGTGTGAGAGATTGCCCCCTAGTGTATGCTAATAATACTGCTGTCATTCTTAAGTGTTTAGTTTGTATTGGATGTTGCTTTTGCTGAGTATAAGCCATAAAACACTGCGGAATAAAATTCCAGAAACAATGCTCAAGTGTATAATTCTATACAGTGACTACAGTTTTAAGAACCCAAGCTTCAAATGTAATCATGTTATTAAAAATACCCTTCTGTGCATCCCACTTAGGGAGAGTTTCTAACATCCTAGACTGATGATAAACTTAAGCAGAAAAGCCTGCTGAGGCTATGATAGGACTTGTGACAGTAGTTTCTAATGCTTTAGACTGATATTTTTCTAACAGGGCATGTAATTTTAAAAGTTCTTGATTAGCTAAATTTGCTGCTCTTGCAGCCTCAGATTCCTGTGCCTCTAGTTGAGCTCATAATGTGTTTATTTCCTCCCTTGCAACAGTTGCATCATGCTCTGTGTCAGCCAGATACTTGTCATATTTTTCTTGCAAACGGACAATTTTACTCATTAGCCCTTCTATCATACCAGTAGCTTTACTGCCCTGTTCAATAACAGTTTGTGTAAGGATCTTAATTTCAGTCTGTGAGACTTTCAAAAACTGAGAAAATTCTTTTGTACATTCAGCGGTGTCAGCATGCAGTTTACCAGACGCATTCCATTTATCACAGTAAGTCTGAAAATGACCCAGGAGTTCAAGATCCTGCTGGATGATAACTTTAGCAATCCAGTCTTTAAACTCCTGCAAATCAGACTGTAAAGTACAAACTTTGACATCTGTATTACCTTCTAACAAATCTTTTGCAACAGGATATATAGAAACAGGAACCAGTGTCCATGCGTCAAGCATTACTTTATCCTGGTTGTGTTCCAGGTTTTGTACAATATGTTTATGACAAGGCATGCAAAAAGCAACATTTAAATCATTGCAAATAGCACAATTTTGTACATCCTGTGGCACTTTTGCCTTACATACATACTAATACATACGAATCAAAGGTATCAATCCATTTGCATAATGCTGGATTGTCAGTTTTCCCCAATAAAGACTTGCAGGTGCTAACATGCTGATCATACCATGTATTTAAATAATTCCACACATCAACATATGGTTCAGACACATCAAAAGTAAAAGACTGAGTGCACTTCTTGGCATGTCATATATTTGTGTGTATAACCTCATTACAACATGTGGATGAAAACAGCTATGTATGCCCATGTAATCAGTATGATGTAGTATTGCTATATGTCAGATAACATTTCCAGATGCTAGGCTTACACGTACACACCTGTGCCATACTGCAGCTTTCACTGTGATGGTTGAATGAGAATTGTGTAGAATGTTGATGTAGTCCTCTAATAGAACACATGCCTAAGTAAGTCACCGATATACATAGTATCTTCCCATGTCAATAATCCTCAGGAGGCATATTGCTACAGCTGTTACAGAAGGAACATGTAACCAAATTGTTGCAGCAGACATCAGTAAAGTAGCTTAAATCACATATTGGAATATACCATTGTAGGGCTGGCTACTTTACATACACATCTTAACACATCACATGTGGATAGCAACAACATTTATATGTGCAATCTACAGAGGGTCATAAAACATTACTAGGCTGACGGTAAAGAGCACATAAAATCCTAGCCATTTTTTTTACCATTTACACCAAAACTGATACATCTGTGTGATGGAAGATATTAGATGTGCGTGCGTATGTGTGTATGTGTTTGATTTTATTATAAACTACCTCTGTCAGTATATGTGACATGTGCACCACCTCACGACAGAATTAGCAATCATACATCCAGTGGTCTGGAGCTGGCTTTTACTGAATAATGTAGGGGGTTCTGCTTCACAATGAATGTATGCATCTTTGAGATGTTGACATCCTCAGTGTTCTACAGAAAGGATGTTATGTGTACAGAGGGAACAGGGAATGTTGGATTCATGGAGCTATGTAAAATATTCTTCTGGATTCAAGCACTGTTCACTTCCTTTATTTAGACAGTATAAAATGGAGATAAAAGCTGTGGTTAAGCGCTTTCATCTAGATAGCTAGACTTCATCAGAACATATTGAATAAAATCACTCACACTTAAATACATAATAACCCGCGTCATTGTTTGTAAAATTTTTTAAAAAAACCTCATACAGTCATATACCTTAAAATAGAAACCATGTCATAAAACAAAAATCTGTAAATATATTATTAAAATTTATGTTGTTTCTGTTCATCACCATACATATTATGCAAAATGAAATGAATCTAGAGACTACACCTAATGTACATACACTCCCAGTAGTATGTAGTACCATAAATCTAATACATGTTTTATAAATTACTGAAATATTGCCTTTCATAGCTCAAACACTATAATAATCATACATCAAAAGAATTATGTCTGTAATATCTGTAATATCTTACTTGTAAAGGGGTGATACCACTTATTAAGTACTATATTCTAACTAAAGGTTTAGTGGGGATCACTTCATTTAGTCCAGGTGGAATAGCTGCATTTAATCGTAACTGCCATTTGATCTCCTTTTCACTCACAATGGCTTTAATATTTCCCCCCCTAGGATTGGATGTTATCACCTCTAGAATGGCGAACTTAAAGCCTGTGCATCTTGGACTATTCATTATATGTCGGGACAATGCATTGTTACTATCATGTTTTTTAATACAATATATATGGTCATATATTCTATTTTTAAAATGACGGTCGGTCTTCCCTACATAGTAACTTTGACATGTGTCACATATAGCTAGATATACAAGATGTTGCGTCTGACAATTTCCATGGCTAAAAGTTACCCTACTGTCAATGTTATTATTTAAGGTAATAGTTATATCTTCAAATATGAATCTGCAATAATTGCAATGCCCACATTTCTTTGTACCCACTTTATGTGTTTTATCTCTTCTATTATGATTGTATTTCATCTCAATGATTCTTTTTAAACTATTCCCTGTTTTATATACAAATTGAGGTCTAGAAGGTATCTTATCTTTTATCATAACATCACTTGTTAAAATATTCCAGTTCGTGCTGATAATGTCCTTTACCTCATTAGTATGCTTCCCATATTTCACAATGCAGGCTATTTTAAGGTATATGCATATACCTTAAATGCTAGCACCAACTCAGATGTTTGAGTTTAATACTGCCAGAGTGCACTTATAGGAAATGACATCACCAGTGTATGCTGAGAAGATGTTGAGAGGATTGTGTGACATAGATGTATACTTGCATCCTGCTGTAAAATTATCTCCAGCCTGCCAACTGAATGAACATCCACATCCACTCAAGTTGACTACTGTGACATTAGAACCCCTACTTATTGAGTTACATTAAATAGAGAACACAGTATTTAATGCATGTTAAACATGTTGGAAGGATTGTGTGATATAGATGTGGACTCTCATAACAGTGTAAAATTTTGCCCAGAGTGATAGTTGAATGATTACATACTCAAGTTGACTGTTGTGGGATTAGAACCCCTACCAATCTAGTTACACCAGCTAGCAAAAAGGATGATTAACACTAGTGCCACAGCAGAAATCTAATGTTAAGCTATCAGAGTGCACTTTATAGGGGATGACATCATCAGTGTATGGGAAAAAGATGATTTTGGGAAGTTTGTATGAATTTTCTGTGGAGTCATGTACCAGTGTAAAAGTATTTTCTGAATGAAACTTGAGTGAGGGCAGCAAGACCTGGAGTCAAGCTATTCTGACTACTCTTTACTGAACTAGTTGCAGGTATATTTCTCAAGGGTCATTTATAGTTATTGATACTATAGACAAAACTTTTGAAGTACCAGAATATGTTAATTGTTGCACAAAGGGTGTAATTTACATCAGTACTTGTAGCACCTGTCCCGCTTTTTATGTGGGAATGACCACTAGGTGCTTAAAGACACATATTCGTGAACATGTTTATAGTATTAACTGTCAAGACGAGACAAATGCCTTGTTTAAACATTCCTTAGTTTGCCACAACTTCAAGAAATTTTTGTTCTCAGTTATTGAAGTTTGCAAATCAGATTTGAGGGGGGGGGGTGATTTCAAAAATTATGTAAAACAAAGGGAAACATTATGGCAAATCAGGTTAAAATCTGATAGATTTCCAGGCTTGAATGATGCTATTAACATTAAATGTTTTTTAAAAGATCGTAAGTTATGCATGGATAAAAGTATTGAAATGAAGTTGTTTAATTGAAAACTTTTTTAATTAACATTTTTAATTGTATAATTGATTGTTAGCTTTGCTATTTAAAGTATATTGTTGAGTTTAGTGTTCATTCTGATGAAGTCTTCTGATGAAAGCGGCTATTAAATATTATTACGCTATTTTTTGCAAGGTGCAAGTGTTTTTTTCCTCGACCAAGGTTACTGTTGGTTTTAGTGTATGGTGAGAAGATGATGCTGTGAGGGCTATATGAAATTACTGTGGAGTCATGTACCAGTGTAAAAGTATTTTATAAATGATGCATGAGAGAGGGCAGCAAGATCTAAAGTCAGGCTATTCTGACTATGTGCACACACACTGACACACTCGGACATACAGACACATATAGAAGTGGACTGTCATGTGATCTGATCCCATACCTAACTAGCTACACAAGCTGGAGAGCACAGTACTTAACCCACACCATTGCAGACATCTAATTTTATCATTGTCACAGTGTACTTTACAGAGGATGCCATCATCATAGTGAAGCAGGTAACATATACTGTTATTAGACTTATGTGCAAAGGCAGGACTAGGGCTTTGAATACGTGATTGCAGTTTGCAAAAATACATTTAAATAAAAGCTTGTAACCTGTTTAAAAGAAGCTGTCATGAATGCATCTTGCAGAACTGAACCATACATGTACCTGTTTCTCAAGATGTTGTCTATATAACACCCTCACAGGTATATACACACACACACACACACACACACACACACACACACACACACACACACACACACACACACACACACAATACTGCAAAGGTGGAGGTATGTGTCTTCATATTCAGAGGAACTGATGTCCACATTAATAGAATTTACTGACAATATTAATATGATATGATCATGGATGTTCAATGTCCAGTGTCAGTATAAACCTGTACAAAATGAAACAATACAGTTATACTCTGCATTTCTGTAGTCTGCTTGACAAATTCCTATTCACTGATATAGTAATTTCAAAGTACATTGTTGCAGAGCAGACATGAATATCAGAATGCATGTATTCTGTCAAGCACATGTCACTGCCCTTCTCTTGTGTTTATGAATGTCTTTCCATTTAATGGAAAATAGCCCAGGAATCAGAATAAGCCTTTTCTCTACATAGTGCATCAGCAAGAAACTGAGTTGTGCAAATGATGGCAAAGTGTTAGTGCATGCATGGTCTGCATTTCAAACTTGTGAAGTAGTTTGTAAGATATGTTATGGGAGAAATTGCTGACAAATAAGGTGATGTTCATGTTATAATCTATATTTTAAGTGTTGTTGGGAAAGTTTTGTTACACTAATAAGTGTTGCTATTGCCTTCCCCATTTGTGTGATGTTAAGTGCCAAGCAAATGTGGCTCCATGCTTAAGGTAAAATTGAAAGTTGCAGTTTGTTTCACCTTCTTTTGCACAAACAAGTTCAGTAGTGAGGGATGGACATCAGCATTCTGGACAGTACTCAGCCTGGAAAATACACATTTAGCCTAGCTTTTTGTATTGCACAGTGTGTAAGAGTAACAAGTTTCTGGTCACAACACATGTGACCCAGGGTTCAAATCTAGATTTTTTTTTTTTTTTTACAAATTGTGCCAGGATAAAATTAACTAAGTAAATGTGATCAAGACTACAAAATCAATGTCTCAATGTCTACACTAAAGTATGTGTAGTATGTAGTATGTATGTAGTATTAGGGACCTGGGGACCCAAGTTGATAGCAATCTCTCCTTTGAAAACCACATTGCCAAAGTGGTTAGAAAGACCTTCTACATAGCCCACCTCATCATGAAGGGTTTCACATCTAGATCAAGAGAGGTAATCATGCCCCTTTATTCATCCCTCATTCAGCCCATCATAGAATACAATGCCCCTTTTGGGATGTACCTTACCCAACACCTGCAGCAATTAGAAAGACCCCAAAAGTATCTCACCAAGAGGATCAAGGGTCTCAAACAGATGCCATATGCTGCTCGGTTAAAAAAACTCCAGCTCTACTCAGTTGCATACCGCCTACTTCAAGGCGATCTATGCCTGACATACAAAGCTATGTCAAATCCAGAATTAATGGACATGCTCCACCTCAGTAAATCTAAATCCCTTAGAGCCACATGCTCGGGGGACTTGAACCTCAGCACAGAAATAAATAGAACTTGCTGGAGGGACAGGTTCATAACCCAGAGGCTCCCTTTGCTCTGGAATAGAATTCCAGTTCATGTGAGGCAGAGCACCTCACTGAATCTCTTCAAGAAGAATCTCGATAAGTGGATGGGGGATCGTAGGTTTGTCCCAGGGATTACTCCAGTGTCACTATTAGACAGAGGCACAGTAAACTAAACCTTAAAAAGGGCATAGTATACTCAAATCAAGGGGTGGCGTAAGCCATACAGAATTGGCTTGGCTTGTAATTGCCCCAGGGCAGATAGCCTAGTATGAACCTATGAACCTATGAACCTATGTCTCTTCCCCAAATGTTATCAGTAATACCTACCTCAATACAGTTGTATGATTATTAGCTGTTTTTTCAGGCATCAGTGCAAATCACAAGTTAATTATGTGTACAGCTTTCTAGAAATGACGCGGAGTGGTACATCTCTTTAGATGATTATTTATGACTCAGCAGATATGCTAGCTATTTGTCTAGGACTAGATATCCTGAAAAGTGTGTGCAGTAAGCTTGTTCACTGTCAGGGCAGTTTCCACAGCACATTAGATGAGTATTTCATCCATCATCACCTGAAAATGGCACAGAGAGAATCCTACAACAGATTTTTAAATTGTGCTCATTACAGCAGCACAAATAAATTATTGAATCTAGGCAACATGTTTTTATAAGCTATCAAAAGAGTCAATTCAGTATGTTGAAACCATATGACCTGTACATCTATCAACCTAATAGAAAAACACATGTAAAGAAGGGTGGGCGTGAAGAGATGAACATAGACATAACAATGTTTGGCTAAATGGAACATTCATGGACATGTTTTTCGTCTGTTCTAATTATTAAGCTGCCATGCTGTGTAGCATGAAGTGAGTGACATAGGGGTAAAGAAGAGTTAGGAGAGGGGCATCAGGTTTATGACAAGCAAAGCAAGGCTGGATAAATATGTGATATTTGTGGGGATGGATTGTACCTGTATATATTATACATATGATAGCAACAAAACTGTCTATGTTCAATCAACATGCTAGCTATTGGTATGGGGTCTGTATTAAAATCTCGAAGTCTGACAATATCAAATACAATGTTGTCAACACGAGAATACTGAAAGTGCACTACATCAAACATTTAAATTGAAAATCTCCGTAGGGGGAGATTTCTGTTTACTTCAATGTTGTGCGTTCTCGGAGTCCTACACACTATTTAGTTTTTTTTTAATTTAGTTTTTTTTTTTTGGTTTCGATGGTTAAAAACTTCGATCACTAAAGTTCGATCTTTAGTGATTCGAAGTTTTAAACCTTCGCGATTATAATATTGACCCACTGGTAAGTATTATTACCTTTATAATCACATTTTTTGGAAAAATTACACTGGGACACCCTAACTAAAAATAGATTGAGCTGGATTATAACCCTGTCTCTCTTGCATTCTGACCATGAACTCATTTACTTCCACCTAGTACCACAGGGAAAGCTAGGCAGCAGATATATTTTCCACACTCAGTACTATCTGGAATGTTCATTACCATGTCCTGCTGCTGAACCTGTTTACGCTAAAGAAGATGAACCAAATTAAGTCTTACACTTTTTTCCTTAAATAGTGAACCCTGTTTGGGCATAAGTAGGCAGTGCTCAAATATAAAAGGCAATAGCAGACATATATTATTTGTGTAAATAACAATTCTGATCATTCCAAAATAAAATTAATTACTGTGGGACTCTGACCCAACTTTACTTTTCCTCTCTCTTGTTTAGCTCAATGTATTTACACCTTGTGCTGCAAGGACAGTTGGATTACAGGCGTAATTTCTGCAGTCATAACCATACCATCCATGTTGCTGACCATCGCTCAATGCAGCTTAGCATGTTTGCACTTTATAAAGCAACTGATATTACATTTTTAATTATTGGCTAGTTAATTCTGTTTGGACTAAGCCACACATGGTAAAGCCAAAAATCAAAAAAAAAAAACAACAAACACAGAAAAGATAAAAAAAGTACCACAAAATTTAAACAGCTCTGGATTTCAACCATCACACTTTTGTACTTACAAAACCCATTTATAGTGATTTACCTCTTTTTGCCATAGACACAACTTTGCAACACCAAAAAAAATCATGTGCATACAAACAAGTCATGTTTCATATCTAGTATTAATAATTTATACACTTGGGCATTCTCATTTGGTTATACATGTGTATCTAACATAGGTAGTGCAATGAGTGATCACACAAGCATTTATAAATATGTTTGCAGAAATGCAGCTCCGTCTTCTCTTTGTATTCTGGCTATTCTCTTATCTGAACTTTACTGTCAGATTTGCAGTCTGTGGTGCATTTTCTATCATTTTGCTTTAAAGGTGTGATACTAATATGTAATAGTGAACAGCAGTTTTCATCAAAGACAGAAGATGTGGCTGTTATGGACAAAAATTATATTTGTAGTGTTTTGCTGTATTTAATAGATCACTGAAGTTATTTAAACACTTTGTAAGTGTATCCTTATTACACATCCACACCAGAGAAGAGTGTCTGAATTGCTGTTGTGTTTTCCTTCACTTAAACAAATCATTCACTGTTACAAACCATTAGCACCTAATGGTGTAATGTATGTTTACATCTACATAAAGTCAAAATTTGGTATTTAGCACTTCTAATGATCATTTGAATTTTCACAGTGCTCAGAGGTCTGAATCTACACTATAAAAAGTAACCATGTAGCTAGGGAACTTAAGGTGAGGAGACTTTTGTACTCAAAGAAAACAGAAGATTTTTATTTTTGAAGGTGACTTATCTGCAGAGAAGCCATGTATTTTGCTAAGCTATGCTTCCACTATTCAAGGACATTTTAAAAAAATGTAAACTGTTAAATATATATATATATATATATATATATATATATATATATATATATATATATATATATATATATAGTTTTGGCAGACATTTACATTTGTGAGAGGTTATAATTTCTTCACAACTATGTTCTTAACATTTGCTTTTGCAATTTCATATGGTATTGGAGAGAAATGTATTGTACATGTCACTGATGTTGATGTTATACTTGTCAAATGGCAGGCCAAGATCCACAGGAGTGGTGGGCAAAGTGAAAACTGACTTCATTCATAAATTGACTTATTTTCTATTTAGCAATGATGATTGTCATATGGTAATCAATGGCATAACTTTTCAGTCTTTACTATATGAATATTGCCATAATAGGTGCTTTTACAGACCCATTTCTAACAATTTACAAAATTTAAAATTTCCTTGAATAGAGAAGCATAGCTTAGCAAAATAAATGGCTTCTCTGCAGAGAAATGGCCTTAAAAATCTTCTGTTTTGTTGGAGTGTGTAGGGGTGCAACCTACCATTTTGTTGTCCTAAATGATAAGTATGTTTCAAGTGCTTTTATGTTGAAAATGTATAGACAGCTTGATAATTTTGTGAAAAATATATATGCATTAATTATGTAGTATTCCTTGTTTTTTACAAACATTTATTTGTGTTTTGGGGGTTATCTACCATTCTATTGTCCAAAATAAGAAGTGTGTTTCTCTGTTGAAAATGCAAATAAAGCATGATAATTTGGTTGAAAACATATACATTACTTATGTGATATTCCTTGGTTTGTATAAATCTCCATTTGTGTGGGAGGAGGAGGTGAGGGAGCCATGCAACATTCTGTTGCACTAAACGAGAAATGTGTTTCAAGTACTTTATGTTGACGAAGGGTAGAAAGACTGATTATTTTTGTGAACAAGTACAATTCTGATGTGATATTAATGTGCCTTATCCTCTTTGTTTTAGAAAAGCCCCTTTTAGTGGCGCTGAGAATGAGGTCATCATACAGGTTCTGAGGCGGTATGGATCCTTTCTGCTTGAGAGAGGTCGGGGAGAAATGGCTGCCAGAAAGGAGATTTGGAACCAGTCAGTTGAATTGAATGCAGTTGGTGGTAGCTGCTGCAAGTATGATCAAGTACAGCAATTGGCCACTGATATGATTTCATCATAATAGAAGAGAGCAGCTGCAGTTGCCAGAGAACAGCTGGCTATGGGGATTGGTCTTGCAACTGAGGCCACCACTGACACAGAATGAGGAGCAACTGTCCACAGTCAAAGATCCTGACAGGTCAGTGGAGACTGTGCACTGTGTGATTAATGGCGCTGATGTGGCTGGAAGTTCAAGTGTGTCCCAGGAGCAGATCCCATATAGGCTTACATATGGCAACATTATATTGGCTTTTACACTAAAATATAATGTTGCTGCTATGGCTTGTGATGCATGTTTTCTCTGTCTGTACCTATTGATAAGTCATACAGTTATACAAGAAAGTTGTTCCTTAGACATGAATGTGGGTGGATGGCTCAGACAACATTCAGTTAGAGCTATTTCTTACAGGATACATAGGCGATTGTGTGTTCACTGTTCCTGTGCTATTCCCATTGTGATTATTAATTGCCATCCTTTCATTGCCTCATTTCTTCCAGGCCGATCCCACTTCAAAGTGCTGAGACATCTGCACATGGTAAGCACATTTTTTGTTTTTGTTCTTACTAAGCATTATCTAGATATGTATATTATCTGTTTGTGTAAGACATTAATGAGTGTACTGCTGTAACATTTGCAATGGTGAAAACAGTGTTACTTTTTGTTCATGTATTTTGGGTTAATATTTATGGGAGTAGTAACTTCATTCCTGTATTTGTTGCTTATTATAGCAAGTGATCCTGACATGGAAGCATAGGACTCCTACTGTCTGATGTAGGAGTATTGGTAGGTTCTGTTGATGATGTTGATGATGGCCAAATCGAGACATAATTGGGGAGTGCAGAGATTGAATCTGACACTGAGGTTGTGACTCACACATCCCCTGGGCTTCCTTCAGACACAGCCAGCATGCTTATACATACCCATTTCACTGAGTCCATAGATAGAGGGCAGGTCGAGGGTGACACAGTTTATCATGGAAGTGTGGTTACTGTGGTTCTAGTGCCAGTTGACTCTGGCCATAGCCAGCGTGTGGACAAGGTGCCATGCAGGAGAATTGGTAGGGTGCTCAGAGGATGCCTGTTGTCCACCCTCCCACTGATGCTGGTATGTCATTATGTGTCACTGAATGTATGTTTTGGGCCATCATGGAGGCACAGGCATGTTCCACTAGTGCTTCTGAGGACATGCTTAGGGTTCTAGATGTGGTACAAACTGATGTGCATGACTGCCTCCTCCATGTGGCTAATTATGGGGATTGGATGAATGCAACAATGAAGGGGCAGTGTCTGAGATGGAAGGTTTGATGGGAGGCAGACAGCATCTATGTGGCTGAAGGGGTGCAATATCATCTGGAGTAAGCCAACACAGCCGTACCTGGTCTCACTCTCATAGTGGCACTACTTCCACGGCAATGTCAGTGGTTGAGGTGTCCACACCCAGACATGGTAGGCCACCAATTCATAGACCTAGGTGTTGTTGTGAGGAAAGCCTGTCCAGCAGATAATACTCATGTTTAGTTAGCACCACCACATCTGACCATGCCCATGGGCATGTCAGTGCAACTCCTGGAAGAGCCAGTTTTCACAGTCAGCAGTGATGACAATGAACTAATACCTCTACAATGTACAGCTCACACTTGTCCTACATGCCAAGATATAGAGCTAGCACAAAGCTTGGCTTTGTCATGCAGACACTCACATAGGTTCATATGTTCATAGGATGATACTAGGCTATTGACCGAGAGGCCCTTATAAACCTTGCCAAGAATTTCCCCCATGTTGCCACAAAGTCAGCACCTGTTTCCCCTGTCCAGCAGGGACACAGGTGGGATTCCAGGGGAGTATTCTGTGTTTCCCATCTAGCCGTTCAGGTTCCTCTTAAAGAGAGCTAGAGAGTTACTCTGCTTAACATGGACAGGGAGTCTGTTCCACAGCCGGGGGTGTCTCTGGGACACAAATCTATCCTGCCAACAAGTTCTATTAAGGTCACAGACCAGGTTTATGCCTTGCATGTAGGTTGCCCGAGAGCTCATGTCTGAGGTCATGTAGGATGCAGCCAGGGATGTTGTCGAGTCCCATGGAGAGTGTATCTCTTTCCTCTGAAAGGGCATTAATGACCTGCTTCCAGTTAATGAGGGGATGGGGTCAGGTGCTGGGAATGTCCTGGTTTGCTGATGGGGGGACAGGGGAGGGAAGTTTTCACTGAACCAGTCTGCCAGCGTGTTGGCTATATCTACAGCATTTGTGTATGTGGTGTTCTTGACCACCAGTTCAGAGCAGATCTGGGTGTTACCTTTGAAATTGCAGATGTATGTGAAGAAGGCCTTGTGATTGTCCATAGTGGATGTGGTCAATTTGGACTTTAAGTTAGTCTTAGAATATTCCAGCAGTGACCTTATTTGCTTGTTCTGACAAAGGAGAGATTGCTTCCAACTCGGCACCTGCTCCATCTTGGTCCTGGACAGCAATGTTTTCCTTTTATTATAGAATTTGTTTATTGCTGCTGTCTATCAGACAGGTTTACTCTTCCTTGAGTAAGACAAGTTGGTCCTGTCAGGTATTGCTGAGTCCATACTGCTATGTAGGTGCTCATATAGTTTTTTGGTGTAGGCTTGGACATTAGTGCTAGTTCCAAATAAAGGGATGGTGGCTGTGAAGCTGCTTATATCTGCTCTCTGGAGATTGTAGGCAGCTTTGGAATTTTTTTTTTGTTTGATCCTGACCGGGGGGGGGGGGTCAGGGAAGATGGTGACTTTGAAACTGATACCTTTATGGTTGGATATTACCAAGAAGGATGACACTGTAGGAGTGCTACAGTGGCTACACATGTTGGTTAGTACCAGCTCCAGGATATTTTCACCTCTCATGGGGTGTCAACCAGCTGATCCAATGCATTGGCATTGAAGATGTCAAGGAATCTCTGGGCGTTCATGTTTGGGCTAGAATAGGTCTTCCACTTTATGGTTGGGTAGTTAAAGTCACCCAGGATAAGGGTAGAGGGTTGAATCTTGATGGATGCAAGTAAGTCCAGATAGGTGGAATGGGTGTCCTGATTCATGGCTGGGGGTCTGTAGCTAACTATGATTTGAATAATGGGGTTGTCATCAGTTAACTGCACTTGGAGTGTCTCCTGAGCATCATACCATTTGACCAGCCTGGAGTTGTGTATGTCTTTGATATATATTGAAACTCCACCTCCTTTGGCTTTGTAGTCCTCTGTTTGGGGTCTGAAAGTATGGTAGGATGAGTAATTGGTAAGGCTGGGGTGCTCTCTGCATCCTTGAACTAGGTTTCAGTGACTGCATAAATGTCAGCATCCTCCAGGGTGAGGAATGCTAAGACTCCTATTATTTAGCAACATGACCTTTAAATTTCATTTAGAAGAAGTTTTCATGTTGGTAATTTTGTGCTCATGGCTTTGCCTGAAAAAGCACTGTGGGGGAGGCAACACTCTTTGCCAGAAGTCTGAAGCTCAGGGGAGACAGATGAAGGCCATCTCTCGCAAAACAACATGGTCTGTCAATCATGTTCTCCCAGGCTGTCAGGTAGTGGATCCCCTTGGAATGACACCAGAAACTATGCTAATTGTTAAAGTCAATTATAGACACCTCCAGGGGAGTGCTGGGCACAGTGAGATGTGAGTGGCAGTTGTATAAAATTTACTTTTCTGTTGTAAATGTGTGCGCACATATTTTGTGAGAATTGAGTTGAAAACATTTGTAACAATTTAATTATGTATTATTCCTTGGTTTGTACAAACTGTCATTTGCCTGTTGTTTGGGGGTTGGGGAACCAGGTACCATTTTTGTGTTGCCATAACAAAAGTTGTGTTTCAAGAGGTTTGCTCTTAAAATTGTGTAGTCATCCTGTTCTTTCTATGGTAAACAATATATTACTCCATTGGGATTCCTTATTTTGGACCAAACATTTGTTTGTGTGTGAGTGTGATATGATAAAACCACATAACCTTAAATTTTAATAAGTGAACTGTGAGTCTCCAGTGGTTAATGTTGAAAATATAATATGTGTGTGTACATAAGAAGGGATTTCATTATGTGATATTTATGTGTTGTATCCTTGTTTGTTTATGTCACATAGGATTATGGCACCCAAGCATACAAATCCACGTAACCTCCCTTTCAGTGACTCAGAATATGATGTCATAGTTCAAGAATTCAGTGTCATGGTGCCTTTATGCTTGAGAGAGGATGTGAAGATGTGACTGACAGAATGTAGGTTTGGAACCAGATAGTCAGTGATGTAAATTCTGTGAGGAGGGGGTGCACCAGGACATATGATCAGATATGTGATAGGACCACTGATAATATTTCATCAACCTGGAGGAGAGCAGCTGCAGTTGATCATGAACAGCTGGCCATGGAGGGGGGGGGCTGCTACAGAGCATCAAATAAAGAGTTCCTGTCCACTGTCAGAAGTTCAGAGAGCTCAGTGGAAACTGCACAACAACATGTGATTGATGTTGGTTCTGATATTTCTGGGAGGGCAAGTATATCCCAGGAAGAGATTCCAGGTAAACTTACATATGCCAATCTGTAAGATTTGCTTGTATAGTAAAATATTGAAAGCAATGGTTCATGTGTTTTTCATTTATATATTATTTTTTTTTTTGGATGAAGGTATTGATAAATTGATAGAGTTAATGACACATTTTTTGTTTATTACACATAGGCTTTGGGTGGACATGTCAGCCAAGTTTCAGTTAAAAGTTTTGTTAATGGACATATAGGCAAAAATTGTGTATTCACTGTCCCCCTGTGTTATTGACATTGTGAGGATCGCATCTTTACCTTGCTTCAATTCTTCCAGGACCATCCTCCCTATCAAGTGTGGCTTCAGCTTCACATGGTAAGGCAAACATTTTTATTTGATTATTGATAACCATTTGTCAGAAATATGCATGTATTTGTATGTGTGAGGTGTATGTCATGAGTGTGTGATTGCTGTACCATCTATGATAGTGGCATCAGTGTTAGTTTGTTATCATATATAAGATGTTAGTGTAGATATTAATTCTGTTCCTGTGTTTGTTGCTTATTATCACAGGTGATCCTGATAGTGGAAGTGTAGGACTCTTACCACCTGATGTCAGAGTATCAGTAGACTCTAATGATGATGGTGGCCAAACAGAGGCACTGTTAGGGGTTGCAGCATTTGAATCTGACACTGAGGTTGACATTCAGCCATCACCTGGTTTTCCATCAGAAACAGTCAGTATGCCTATGCAAACCCATTCCACTGAGTCCTCAGATATTGAACAGGTGGAGGGTGACATACTTGATCAGGGAAGTGTGGTTACTGCAGTTTCATTGCTAGTTAACTCTGGCTTTAGCTAAAGTGTGGGTGAGGTGCCACGAAGGAGGGTTATTAGGGGTACTCAGATGAGGCCTGCTATCCACCTACCACCTGATCCTGGTGTGTCTGCATGTGTTTAGGGCTGTAATAGAGGCACATTCTAATAGGACATGCTTTGAGTTGTAGATGTGGTGCAGGCTGACATGTATGACCAGCTCCTATGTGTGGCCTATTCAATGGATCAGAATGAAATGATGGAATGGGCAGTGTCTGTGATATGTCTGCTGGGAGGGGTACAGCATCCACGTGGATGTAGATTAGCATCATCATCTGATGTTAGCCCACATGGCTGTGCCTGATCACAATGCCCACACTCAGATGTGGTAGGCCACAGCGTCATGGTCCTAGGCACACTCTGGATGAGAGATCATCCATCAAACAACAGTCATGTTCAGGTAGCAGCAGCACAGCTGACTATGGGCATGGATGTGCCAGTACAACTCCTAGCAAAGCCAGTTTTTATGGTTAGGGATGACAATGATGAACTGTTACCTCTACCATTCATGGCTCACACCTGTCCACCATTCCTTGACGTAGTGCTAGCACAGAGCTTGGCTGTGTTCTTGCAGACACTCACATACACGTTTCAATGTGAATGCCCAGACAGACACATACATATAATAGTCACATGGGTCAGTCTTGAGTCTTACAGCTCATATATCCAAATTTCTACCTGCCTGTCTTTCTTACTCACATACACTCACTACCTTTTGTGTCAGCCTTGGCCTCCTGCACTGAGTGCCCCCCCAAACACCCTGTGCAAGGGATGAAATGATGATAACTGTGTCATATCCTTGATTCTATCTTTTAGATTCAGGGATACATAAGTCTTTTACCTGAATCCACACTTGATAGGGAGGATGGTCCTGGAAGAATTGAAGCAAGGTAAAGATGTAATCCTCACAATTGCAATAACACAGGGGGACAGTGAATACACAATTTTTGCCCAGAGTGCATAGCTGACTGAGTGCTTATTATATATGTATTTGTGATGCTGTTTTGAAAATTGTACTGTTTTCTTATATGTCTTTGTAATGTGTGTATCTTTGATGCATGAGGCCTATTAGTTGATAATGAACACATCTATTGACATAAGTCAGTACTGTCACATATTGATGTCATTACAATAAAAATCACCCACCTTCTAGTTAGTTACATTAGAAAGTAACATTATGCAAGGATCTGACATTCATTTGTATTAATAGGCATTTGTTTTCCTATTCCAGGTTCAATACTTACCTTGATAGTCTGTCAGTTACAAATGTTTTAAATTGGGCCTGACTCTGGGTGATGCTAGCAGTACACAGCCATTAAATGGAAAAGTAAAGGTTGTGAACATTGTCTGGCATCCATTTTACTGTATGTATGTGCACAGGATGACAGTTTTACCCCCTTAGATGGTGAGCATGTATGCTATCTGTTTCTGCTTGGCCAGGCAGAGGCTATGTGGAACATGTCTATGTCTACCTACACCCACAGCAACTGGTGGTCCCCCCTCTGACTCCTCGCCTGTGTGTGGCTATGGCGACCTTCCCAGTGGTGGTGAGATGTGTGCCCCTTCACCTTGGTGATCATGCTGAAGCTGTTTTCTCAGGATAATATTGTGAAGGATAGCACAGGCAGTGAACATTTCAGCACAAGTACATGGACTTTACTACAAGACTTCTGCGATGTATCTAGGCAGTGAAACCATGACTTCAACAGCCCAAACACATGCATGTGCCTCATTATAGCATTCTTTCATGGGTGTGTGTGCATTTCTGATGGGCTTCATCAGCCATTACTTGAATGCATACCCTCATCTCCCAGTAAATGGCCTTGTGGGATATCCCCTCTAGAAAACCTATGATAAAGCTCTGCCAGATATGGGAGTTATAGCAGCTGCCTGGGTTGCCATTACACACATTCAAGATGATTCCCTAAACATTACACATATCCTGGCAGTTAATGGAGTGGAATCCCTTTCTGTTTATGTATATCCTTCCCTGATCCTCAGGTGGTGCTTTGATTTCAATGTGTGTGCAGTCTATGGCACCCAACAATTCAGGGAAGTATGCTATGGGGTAGAAATCCTGCATAGTTGTAGCTCTGTCCTCAAATGTACAGGGAAAATGTATGTAGTCACTGGCATGTTTTAGTATAGCATTCCAAATTGCTGGAGGATCCTGGATGTCGATGACTGTGACACCCCCATCAGGTCCCCTGTTGGTCTCTGGAAGGTTCCTGTAACAAATATTCCAAGTGCTATACATACCTTAGTCACCATAGTCACTGGTTCCCCTCAGTTTGCCTTTGCTCTCATTTGAGGACAACAGAGATTGCAGAGTGCCTGTAGTGTGTCTCTATCCACCATGTAGAACTCTTTAATTTCTACTTCATGCAGACCATGAAAAGTTAAATGGGTCTAAACATCTTTACCCTTCTTTGCTGAAATCTATTAGCATTAGCAGCAGTATTGACTTGGACCTGTTACACATACACATGTAAAGGAGCAACAGCAGCCCCTAACATTGTTTCCATGTAGAGTAACTTCTGTGGCTGTATTCAATAGGTTTTGCAATTCACACGCAAAACTTGCACAGTCTACACAATTCCTTTATAGCTTGTTGACTAGGTTCTCCATCTTAGATTAGTTGATTAGCATATAATTCATCTGCTTATGCAGTAATTAGCATGACACAATGATTTCTGTTTTTGCACGACTATACACAGTCTGTAGAGCTGCTTACTGAATACAAAACAGTGTGCTACCCTGCACCCATTGTGTCATAATGCTCACATGGTTTTAGCACACCATGTAGGCTTTATTGAATTCAGCCTCCTGTTTTTACAAAATCTCACCAAGATGACACATTTATATAGACTGTATTTTGAGTATCATGAGGAAAGATAGGTCAAAAAATAAAAAATAAGAAGTGGAAGACAGTGTGCTCAGTTCCCAGAATAAAAAAGGGTCCAGTCATGGTGCCAGGAATTAAAAAATGGATGTGTAGAATCCTTATGACATGGAAACTTTCCTACAAGAGGGTTAGGCATTGTACAGGGGTAGGGCATCCTCCAGTGGTAGAAGGAAGAAGTAGTCCATAAAAAATAACAGGCCAAGAAAAGACATTTAGAGACAATAGAGTAGATTATTGAGGATAAGGAAGACATTGTGTACTGTTACTATTATGCAAGAAGACCAGGATATCCAGACAGTGGATATGTAACAGGAGTAATAGAGTAATAAGAGGGCAAAAAATACTTGCACAAGAAAAAAAACTATCAAAAGCTACAGACCAATGAAGGAAACACTAGGTCACATAGTGACAAGAGTAAGTGAGAAAATATAAAGATGAAAAAAACTAAGCTTTTTGAAAGGCATGAAAAAGAAACAAGGACACGGGAAAGAAAAATGGAGATCTGATATGGTGTGATATTTATTCAAAGAAGAAAGTCAAACTAATCAGGATAAAAAAAACAGCTGTAAAGATATTTGAAGAGAAATGCAGGCTAAGGCTCCTAGATGTGGCAAAATTCAGAATACAACAAAATAAGATCAAAACGTTGGACTATAAAAAAAAAAAAAAACAAGATTAGCAAAGTAGAAATTATCTACAAAGTAAAAGGTTTAGTCTACAAACAATTACATATACAGTGTTGCAACATGATTGAGCAGTGGATCACCAGATAAAGGAAAAGCAGACAGAGTAGGATGCTTCTGAAGAGGATCCCCACAGGGTGTTGTTCTGGAACCTTCTGTAGGAGATTTGCATGTGAGTCCAGTTGATCTATACCAGCAAGGAGTATTAAATAGTGGCAAGTCTGATATAGACAATGTTGCAGTGTGATGGGCCAATGGTTTACTATATGGAGGAGCAACAGATGAAGCAGGATGTGTCTAAACAGGGTATGTCAAAGGACAATGTTCTGGAACCTATTGTAGAGGACTCACAAGACACAGAGAGCAAAGAAGATGCTCTCATTCAAGAAGAAAATGATCAAAGGAAAGGCATGCTTGATTTAAAAGAGAAATTCAAGCAATTCACATAAATACATAGGATATACTACTGTGCATCAAAAATATTAATGGATAAAGTGTTACCACAAAAATGCATCATAACAGAGAAAATGAAGGGAACAAGAAGAATGTCAGCACAGAAGCATCAAATAAAGAAAACTATAAACCAGCTAAGACAAGAACTATCACTGCTTAAAGAATACCAAAAATGGAACAGATCATTAAAATCCTTAGAAAGACAGATGTAGTAAAAATAGAACAGAGTATCAAAACAAATCTGCATTTATAATACAATATTTCCAATTATAAACTAAAAATATTATCACAAGTACAAAACAAAAGTACAACATAATCTATTCACTGATGACCTAAAAAGGTTTTATAGAGGAATGGAAAACCAAGCAAAAGGAAACGTCACCCAAAAAATGAAGAACTAGTTACATTTTGCAGAAGTATTTATGAAGCCTTGACTGAACATAATTAAGACTCTGACTCGGTACAAGAATTAAAAAAAAAACAGTAATGAGCTCTAACATAGTGGATATGAAATGGGACAATGTAACAGCTAGAGAAGTTGAGACGAGATTAGGTAAAACTCGTAAATGGAAAACTCCAGTCCCAGATGAAGTAGTTAACTTCTGGCTAAAGTATTAACATCCTTATACAAAGCTTTAGACCTGTGTAAGAATTACTTACATGTGCATCCTGAAGAGACACCTACCTGGTTAAAGACAGGAAGAATTATACTTCTCCTTAAAAGTGGACCTGCAAGTCATCTTATGAACTATATAATAATAATTAGCCTTCTGGCAATATAAAAATAGATATGCTTATAGTCATCTAGAAAAAATCCAGTCATGGCAACAGAACAACAAAAAAAGGTAATTGATATTTTTAAACAACTCTCATGGTACTGTTTACAACTACAATTGGATTAATATATTTAATTACAGTTACTTGGACATTACCCCTTTATATGGTGACCTATTAAGCAAATGAGCTATGTTTGTTCCTACGGGAATTTTCAATTTGGTAAAAAAATCTCCAGGAACTAAAACTTTTTGTACATAAACTTAATTTAGTGTTGTACTTTAATGATGTGGACGGTACTTCATTTTCTGATGACACACTGTGTAGGTCTTGTGGTTTTAATCCGTCATTGACCCCAGCACTACAAGTGTTTGAAAAGTCTTGTGAGAAGGAAATTCAGGCCCTAAACCTCACTGTAAGGATACATTTTTTAATCTGACGTCCAATGAAAGTAAACTTCTTTATGATTTAAGTAATGGCAGGAGTGTCTGGGTTATGAAACCTGAGAAAGGTAGGGGGTGGTGTCAATGGATGCATTTGCATTCATAAAAAAATCTTGCATTATTTAAACAATGGTCAGTTTTTTGTTCCTGCTTCCAGGAATGAAATTAATATTGACCATGTCAAAATCGATTTATGGTTGGATGATCTCTTGTTCAATGATATGGATAAGAAGGAGGTTTATGACTATTTAAAGGTTAAGAACCCTGTCATCTGCAGTATTTTTAGAATACAGAAGATACATAAATCTTTGTTGACCCCCCCCCCCCCATTGCTTCCCATTGTCACTGCTAGAGGTTCTAAAACTGAACTTCTGGTGAAGTATGTAGACCACAAATTAAAACAATTTTTTGTGGACAAACCATGTCTTGAAAGACACATGGCATCATTTAAGATCTTTTGGAAAAGTGATGCTTGACAATGATTTGATGTTCGTAATTATTGATACTCATGGTTTATTTTTAGGGATACCACATTGTATTGGTCTACAATGGTCAATTGGTCTACAAACAAGAAGAAAAACCTTCATTAGTTCATTAGTGCATCAATGCTGGATAGGTTCCTTGAATACTTACATTCCTCAACCTCTTTTTTCAGATTTACCCTTGAATACTCTGACACGCAGATAGATTTCTTGGACGTGCGGATTAAACGAACTAATGAAGGTTTTTCTTCTTGTTTGTATAAGAAGGAATGTTGGAGAAATCATTTGCTATGTTTTGATAGTATGCACCCCCGCTATATGTTTCCCAATATTGTGCAAAGCCAAATGAGCAGGACATCTAGGCTATGCATGGAAGATGACCAATATGATAGGGAGGTGGAGGGTTTGAAGAGTTGTTTCAGTGCAAGGGGTTATGATGAACGTATGGTTAAACAAATAGCTGTTGATAACAAAGTGAAAAGGGGTAGTAGATTCAAACCATGGTTGAAATGTAATGAGGAGCTAGGTAATGTATCTATGATTCATAGGGATAGACCAGGTCAAACTAGGTTATATTTTACCTACAGCAGTAACATAGTAGATATTCGAAATATAGTTAGTAATAATTGGAACATTCTTAGGAGTGATGGCAGGTTATGGGATATGGTAGGATTAAGACCTAGTTTTGGCTATAGGCGAAATAAAAATTTGAAAGATCTACTATGTAGGGAAAAATGCTCTAATGGACCGAGACCCTTCAAAACAACTGCAGGTACTGTACCATGTGGGAACTGCAAAGCGTGTCATTGTATAAATAAGGTCACCACTTTCATACATCCAATGAACAGTCAGGTTTTTAACTTTAAGGCAAGGGCTACATGCAGAACATCGAACATGGTTTATTTGGCAGAATGTACACAATGTTCAGGGTTTTATGTGGGAAAGACCAATAATATGTTAAAGGTCAGGATACTACAGCATCTATCATCCATTAGAAATAAGTATGCACATAATGCCCTTTACAGACATATAGAGGCAAATCCAACACACACTTTTCTTTTTAAAGCTGTGGCCAATGTGACATTAAGCAATAGAGGTGGAAATCTAAAACTTCTTACTGAGTCTTTGGAATCAAGATGGATTATAGAACTTATGGCTCACAGGAGCCCTGGCTTAAATGAGATGGTACCTTTAAAACCAGCCTTACAAAAAAGGCAGATTATTCATTGATAGCTGATTGGTAGATTGTGTTTTTAAAAATGTAGAGCTGTGTGTCTCTAATTTGTGTGATGAAGGGTTGCCTAACCTGAAAGTGCTTACCATTGGATTTTTCGTGTTGTTTTTTATTAAATAAGAATATACTACAGCAGTGTCCTGCCATTCTTTCTTTCGTTTTGGACTATATACGTGTTTGGTGGGACTTTGGCGATAGCACGGAACAATTTCTTGGACTCTTGTTTTGTTGTTTGTTCCATTGTGCTATGCATGCTATGGAGAATGAACAGGAGGTGAATTCTCCAGGTTGAAAACCATTGATTATCTCAGCCAGAGCAATCCTTTGTTGAACTTAGGCTTTATGGTCAATAGAATGGAGCCTGGGAGCAACAGGGTTCCTGTTGCCACTGACAAAAAGTTCGATGATTTGATACGAGATCTGAGTTATAAAACAGGGAGATTGCAAAGACTGAAATGGCAAACTTTCCATTTTGAAGCTTGCCAACAATATGGAATAGTGCCACGTGGAATGAGGATCCTGTGCATGCCGACACAGGGCGATCGTTATCCTGAGTTACTAGCGCAATGGCAATTGCTAAATATACAAACAAGTATCAAATACATGGATATCATTAATGCCTTTTTTGCCCCTGAGATGACGAAATTACAGCAAGAGGTGGAGCTTCTACAACGTAAGTTGGAAGAAGAATTTAAGGAAATCAGCCACCTCACTCGCTTAGAACAATTGCATCGTACTTTTATTGATAGTAATGATAAATTACGTGCTCAGAAAATCAATAAGCTGAAGAGAGACTTTGAGGATTTTTCCTCAGGCAATATCTTTGTCTGGCCAAGACACAAGGGGGCCCATTCGAATGGAAACGTGACTGACGTAGGCACGATGGGCCGACGTCATCAAGAAGGGAGGAATACGATGGAACGCAATGAGGTTACAACGATTGGTGCCACTCAACAAGCACCTTGTGGATCGTACCCTTCCACCACAGAGGTTACTAAAAGTGCGACCCATGATGAAAATACTTCCATTGGGGATACAGCAACAGAACATTCGGTTGCACCATCCATGAGTGCCACCTCCTTAGTGTTTTTTGATACAACACATTTGAGTGAGAAAGGGCCTTCAGGTTGAACTACAGCTGATGGGACAGACAAAGGAGCACGCCCTAAGACTGTACAAGGGCGACAGTGTTTTTTGGAGATGTTACCTGCTCCTGTCAAGAAGCGAGGAGCTTGGAAAAGATCGTTGAGCAAGGGGAGGGATCCCAACAAGCGGAGGAAAGTCTTGGACTGACTTTTAATGATTATTCTGGTATTGTACATAATTTATCCTCACATATTTTAACGGAAGATGAACAGTACATACTAAACAAAGGAATGACTTTTGTACCTGGTAGGGCCAGTGTTTTCAATGAAATTGTTTTAGATATTATGTTATATTGTAGGAACCTAGCCTTGAAATGTGTTTTTGGTAACAATAACAATGATAGTGGTTTTAATAGAACTGTTCTGAAACAACCTAGTACATATATACCACCCTTTTCACCAGCCATGAGCCTTTTTATTAGTAGTTGTGAGCGAGACTTACAGGAATACTTTAAGACAAAAGATTTTCATAGGTATTATAACCTCACACAAGCACAACAGAAAGCCTTGAAGGTTTTAAGTAATAACCAAAATATTGTTATAAAGATGGCAGATAAGGGAGGAGCGGTGGTGATACTAGATGCGAAGTGGTATGAACATAAATTACAGAGATTGCTTTCAGACATCAGCACTTATGTTCCGATTAATCCCATATCAGTAAAAATGGTGGTGGATGGAGTACATAGCAACTTAAGAAAGTTGAATTTTGATATGAAGATAACTGATGACTTGCTAAAGTTTCTCATGATAGAGAAGGCAGTCACTCCTATCTTTAAAGCTTTGCCAAAAATACATAAATCACCCAATGATCCACCACTCCGACCCATTGTATCAGGTCGGGAGTGGGTGACTGAAAATATTTCCATTTGGCTTAAGCATACTCTAAAACCATTTGTTGATAGGATACCTAGTATACTGAAAGACACACGAGGCTTTCTACAGGTGGTAAAGGATTGCAATCGACATCAGCAGCACGAGAACATACTGTTGGTCACTTTAGATGTCCAAAGCTTGTTCACAGTAATCAGCAATGACTATGGCATACAAGCCATAGGCAAGGTTCTGCGTGATTTGGGTGAGGATGAAGTGAAAATAGCTTTGATTAGGACTTTATTGTCCTTAGTACTAGCAAATAATGTATTCATTGGAGTGCAACAGGTATATAGACAGGCACAGGGGGTTGCCATGGGCACCCCCTGTGCAAACACTTATGCTAATTTGGTCCTTTCCTTTTGGGAAAGGGAGACCATTTTTAAGAACCAGGGATGGATGCAATATGTTGTAGCCTATACCAGGTTTGTGGATGATGTGTTTATTTTTTGGCAAGGTAGTGCATCAATGCTGGGTAGGTTCCTTGAATACTTACATTCCACAACCTCTTTTTTCAGATTTACCCTTGAATACTCTGACACGCAGATAGATTTCTTGGACGTGCGGATTAAACAAACTAATGAAGGTTTTTCTTCTTGTTTGTATAAGAAGGAATGTTGGAGAAATCATTTGCTATGTTTTGATAGTATGCACCCCCGCTATATGTTTCCCAATATTGTGCAAAGCCAAATGAGCAGGACATCTAGGCTATGCATGGAAGATGACCAATATGATAGGGAGGTGGAGGGTTTGAAGAGTTGTTTCAGTGCAAGGGGTTATGATGAACGTATGGTTAAACAAATAGCTGTTGATAACAAAGTGAAAAGGGGTAGTAGATTCAATCCGTGGTTGAAATGTAATGAGGAGCTAGGTAATGTATCTACGATTCATAGGGATAGACCAGGTCAAACTAGGTTATATTTTACCTACAGCAGTAACATAGTAGATATTCGAAATATAGTTAGTAATAACTGGAACATTCTTAGGAGTGATGGCAGGTTAAGAGATATGGTAGGATTAAGACCTAGTTTTGGCTATAGGCGAAATAAAAATTTGAAAGATCTACTATGTGGGGAAAAATGCTCTAATGGACCGAGACCCTTCAAAACAACTGCAGGTACTGTACCATGTGGGAATTGTAAAGCGTGTCATTGTATAAATAAGGTCACCACTTTCATACATCCAATGAACGGTCAGGCTTTTAACTTTAAGGCAAGGGCTACATGCAGAACAACGAACATGGTTTATTTGGCAGAATGTACACAATGTTCAGGGTTTTATGTGGGAAAGACCAATAATATGTTAAAGGTCAGGATACTACAGCATCTATCATCCATTAGAAATAAGGATGCACATAATGCCCTTTACAGAGATATAGAGGCAAATCCAACACACACTTTTCTTTTTAAAGCTGTGGCCAATGTGACATTAAGCAATAGAGGTGGAGATCTAAAACTTCTTACTGAGTCTTTGGAATCGAGATGGATTATAGAACTTATGGCTCACAGGAGCCCTGGCTTAAATGAGATGGTACCTTTAAAACCAGCCTTACAAAAAAGGCGGATTATTCATTGGTAGCTGATTGGTAGATTGTGTTTTTAAAAATGCAGAGCTGTGTGTCTTAAATTTGTCTGATGAAGGGTTGCCTAACTCGAAAGCGCTTACCATTGGATTTTTCGTGTTGTTTTTAATAAAGAAGGATATACTACAGCAGTGTCCTGCCATTCTTTCTTTTGTTTTGGACTATATACGTGTTTGGTGGGACTTTGGCGATAGCACGGAACAATATTTTTTGGACATAGTTAGGAAGGGGTTTGAATCCTGCAAGCAGTGTGTGTATGTGTGCAGTTTCCTTTGAGAGGTGCCCCCTTTTTGGAGACTGGGAAAACTCACTAAAAGAGGTGAATTCCTCTTTGGAAAGTCTGATGATGTCACCATCCTACAAATACAGCAGGAGAAGAGGTACCAGCCAATAAAGATAATAAAGCACCATGTTAATGCGTCTCCCTGTAGTATCATAACATAGTTAGATAAGGGTTTGAATCCTGCAAACAGTGAGTGTGTGGGGGTGTGTGTGTATGTGTGCAATTGTCTTTGAAAGGAGTACCCTTTTTGGAGACTGGGAAAACACACTAAAAGAGGTACATTCCTCTTTGGAAAGACTGATGATGTCACCATCCTACAAATACAGCCGGAGAAGGGGAAACAATCCAGTAAAGCAGATAGCGCACTGTGTTAATGCATCCCTCTGTAATATCATAACATAGCTAGGTAGGGGTTTAAATCCTGCAAATGCTGACTGTGTGTGTGTCACTGTTTGACAATGCAGTGTGGGTTTTGCTTTTACTATGGTAAGACATAGTAGGATTACAACACTAAGTGCATTGCACACATCAGGTATCTGTGTGGCAAATATATATGTGTGCATGTCCCCTCAGTCAGTTCATAGGTGTGAAGCCTGCATACTACATGAATACATTTGTTTCCATTGACAGGTTGTGGCACTGCTTCTCAGATCATAGGTCACATATGTATGTATGTGACAAGGCCGTCCACTGTCGTGTTCTGTGGCCAAGGTCATCTGTGGCACACACACCCATGACAATTACTTGAGTAGTGTGAGTGAGGGTATATGCCTGGGGTATATGTCAGACATGGTCATACACAACAAAGACTGCCAAGAATGGACAGTCTTTATAGGTGTATGACTGCCTTGTGGATATGCATTCAGGCCTCTAATGTCTTATGTGATACACCTTGGGACTCCACAATACCTATGGATATGTGGATACCAAGGGACATATGACATAACATGAGGCTGTATGTACACATTGGTACCCAACATACATGTTGAGGGCTACCACCTGTGTGGTACTGATGGGATAGTATGTATAGTACATGAGGATGACTATGCCATAGTCAGCCTACTGCTATACACCATGTATCAGACAACAGGTATTTGTCTGTATGATACCCTTGTGTAGGATATGCGTCCCATCCAGGGAATTCATTGTAGGCCAATCCATGCATTTCCAGATTTGGATGGACACATCCCTAGTGTGTCTGGATGTACCTAAGGGGGCTATATGCCAAACAGGTGTGGTCACAGGAATGGGTGGCGGTCATTACCACTGGTTAGTGTTATAGTGTAGCACCAGAAGGATCCAATTGTTACTGGGTTCCCTACTACTGTGTGTCATTTGTCAGGACATCATCCAATGATTGCTTATAGTCATGCTGTTGAGGTTGTGTATACTACCAGACCACAAATCATTTTCAGATATTAACGGTATCACCCACAGCATAGTGTCAACCCATGTCATACACATGTCTACCCATGTTAGTACATAACTGTAGTAGAATGCATACTGGCCATTGAAAGATACTATGAGATGTTAACAATGTGTATGACAGGGTATGCCACACGTCCCATGTGTCCAGTATGCACATACATGCAGACAGTGCACACCCACCATGTTCACAGATGTACACTTGCTAATCTGTACTGCACACATCACACACATTCTGTCCACTCACTAACACATGCTGGCAACACATTACACTTCAGCCAAGTGGCACATGTGTGAACAATACATACTCAGACCTAACACTGGTGTAAACAATGCTACATTGACAATCAGAGCTTTGATGCATAATGTCTGCTCAAATATACCTACAAGGATGTTGTTACACTTCCTTGTTCACAACTTGCTATTATTCTACACTGCTATAGTGTCACCCTGTGCATCAGCACCATGTTAGCCTGTCCCTCCGTCAATGATTTAGATGACAGGAGGTGACACAGGTATCCGTTATGTTGTTTGCCAGAGCCTGATATTGACCCATCCAATCAACATGTCTGTGTGTGTGTGCGTGTGTGTGTGTGTGTGTGTGTGTGTGTGTGTGTGTGTGTGTGTGTGTGTGTGTGTGTGTGTGTGTGTGTGGGGGGGCAACAGTACAGAATGAGCCAATGTTGATGTAATGTCTGTGTGTATGTGTGAGCCCTAGTTGTTTGGATAATGTTTGTGTGTCTGCATGCACACAGCTCCACCATGTGGCTGCCATATACGGTAGTTTGTGGGACAGCCACAGACTGTACCTGCTAGGCTGTACAGATCACTTTCTCTGGCCATGGACACAGTACCTGTGCCTGGCAGTGGTGCTATGGACAGTATCGGGTACCAACCCTGACTGGGTACTGTCATCAGAGGCAGAGATATGATGACTGGACCCATGTCCCTGCTGGGACTGGCCAGAGCCACATGCACATGGTCTACTGGGACAGTCAATGGACAGGCCAGCCCCAGAACTGCTGGGGCTGGTACTGCCACTACGGGAGCGGCTGTGAACTGTGGGCCATCTGCGACCACTGCCAGCTGTTGCTGTTGCTGGCATGCATCCGCGTCGACGTCACAACCGTCCCACACAGTCCTGGCTCATGCAAGACATATTGAGGAGGGCATCTAAGGTCTCCCCCCAACGTCTATCAATGACCTCGGTATAAGTCCGGATGGCACCGGCAAGGTCACGGATCCTGTCATTGATAGCGGTGTAACGTGCCCTCTGTGCCCTAAGTCCCTGCCTGGTGTACTGTTCCATACGTGCCTGAGCCTGCATTACAGCCTGGAACATATTGGTCATCGTAAGACCTGTGAGGGCACGCCTGCCTGGGGCAATACGACCAGTGGTGCTCCACCGAGAACCCCTGGAGCTACACCTATGTGGTACCCTTCCAGGTCTATGGCTATGGCTGCTGTGAGGGGATGCAAGTGCCATGTGTACCACACTCTCCTGAACTATGCCAACTGTATGCTGTCCCTCGCCTATGGCCATTGGTGGTGAGGGATGTATTGACAGTATGAGTGTGTGCATAGATGGGGTTGAACGCTGTGTACTGTCGATTGGCGGACCAACGACAGACCCTGTCAAATCTTCTTGTGCCAATTTACATGTGTCATCATCACCACTATTCGTGGCAGTGGCTTCAGGTTGCCTGCTGCTTTTACCAACCCCTAACTCAGCACCTGTGAGAGGAAGACAGGAAACACACCTTACAGGCTGCACATGCATAAATGCACACATGCACACATGCACACATGCACACATGAACACATGCACACATGCACACATGCACACATGAACACATGGACACATGCACACATGGACACATGCACACATTAACACATGCACACATGCACACATGAAGACTAATACACACCTAACTACAGAACATAGACACACATACCACAATCCAACACATACTCTATAGTGGGTGAAAGTGGGTATCAGTATCACAAGGTAGACAGTCACCACACACGTGTCAGCATGCAGAATATGTGTTGCACAAGACCATGCAGTGCAAGTGTAGACACCCCTATTAAATGGCAGTATACATGGCTTTGATGCAACTGCGTAGTTGTTCAGTGATTGGCTACACCCTGGAACACAAAGTGTACATGGACACAACATTGCTGTGCAGGTATTATTAGCTCTGCAATGCCCTGTGCACCATCACTCACAAGTTTCCATACCATGGCTGCATGTGTTATCTGTGTGACACATAAATATCCATGTCTGAGTGCAGTGTCTGTGTCCACAGCAAATAATAGTGGGCATGGGTGTAGCACATGCATGCTATGTACACACATGGGATGTGTGGTGCATGTTGACGTGAAGGAATCCCAATGCTCGACATGGCCAGTGTACAATGGTTATGGTGAGTGTGGGACATATTGCAGATATGTGGGTGCCAGACATGGCATGGCATGCTACACGACTGCAACATTAAACACCACACATACCCAATGTGTGTCAAGTGACCTATACACCCACTAGCATTCCAGGACATATATGTGACACTTTGTGTGGATGGTGACTGCTGTGCAGATTGTGTATACTGGCATATGTAAGCACACAGACAACATGCTATGCATATTGTGTATAGGTGCATATGTTTGCACACACACAACACTGAGGTGCAAAGCAATGACTGCTATGAGTAGTACTGTGGTCACTGTAACTGGATGGGGTGTAGTACCCTGTGCCATCATCAACATGCATCTTGTGGTCACTCACAGCTACTAATGTGTGCAAGACCACCACCTAGCATGCTATACCTGAACTGCAGTGCCATGGCTACGTTCACAATTACACAGCCACCATGTACATGGGTGTGGGAGGTGCCCAATAGGGAGCATTGCCTAACATGACTGTGTTATGTGTTGCAGAGTGTTGCACAGCCCCATGATAGGCCTCTACCCCTGAGGTACAGCATGTGTGTGTGCATGACATGTGGGATACTGAAGTGTGACCTTACAGCGGGTGTGTGGTAATGCCAAATGTAGCATGTTTTCATGTACTGCGTATGATAAACGTGTTCTGTTGTGTACAGCTGTAGCAACTATGCATATACAATGTGCAGTACAGTGTTGCCACAATTGTGTCTGCTGCACTGTGCATTACATGTGATTGAGGCAGCTACTGACTTTACTGAGATGATTGATGTCTCACAGCAAACATTCACAGCATGCATTATGCGTAGGTGTGTTACGTGTACATGGCCTACACCTCACCTATGACATGCACATTTCATTATTAATATTAAAGTGTTAACACACTCACCAGCATGTATTGTCTGCCCTGCTGTCACACCAGAGGGACCTAGAAGAATATGACACAGTTTGTCAGTGGCCACAACTGTGGCATTGCTACTGTGAGTGTGCTAAACGACAGTGGAACAACAGTCTAACAGTCACAGGTGTACGGATACTTTTCCAAATATCAGTATTGCACACATTAGGCAGCACAACTGCTAAACACACAGTACACATTTCACATATGCATATTCTAACAATACAGGTAATGGTAGTCTACAGCTAGAGCATATTACCTGCACGATCCATGTCATCCTGCTGAGTGGCTCCGGCCTCCATGATGACACATGTGTGACGCTGTTGCTGCTGTAGGCCAGGACCCACCACGCTTAGGAGCAGCTCCTTCACTCTGGTGAGGGGGGTGTATGGCCGCCCCACCACCTGTGGCAAGCTGTTGCCTATGGATATCAGACGCACGGTGCTGGACATGTCTAATTAAATCACTACAGTGATGGAGTACCTGTTCATATGTCCGGTTATGCATGCCTATGTCATTTACCCAGTGAACAACGTCTTGCCACAGTGCAGTATGGTCATGCTGGTGCTGGCTGGCCCTGGAAAAAAGCAGGTTATATTGCTGCACCAGGCTGTTCAGAATTTCCTGCTCCTCTGCAGCTGAATACGATGGATTACGTTGATGAGCCATAGCCCTGGAAGACAATTAAACTATATGTGTGAGCATGTTATGTGGCACACTTAACATTACGAAGTACAGACATCACTTAACTGCCATATATAGTATCTATCAGAGGATACACACATTCAATACCACATATCAGTGCTCAGCCCACAACTGGCTGACAGTGCCTGCAACACTCCATATAACACACCAGTATACACCAGTAGTTGGCACACTGTTTGGGATACAATGCACAACCTCGCCCCGGGGGTATATATCAAGCTAATACATGAAGAAATATGTCATACAATGCAATGAATGTCATGTACATTTACAGTATTGCCTGTAAACCACCCTAGTCTTTGATGCCATACCCCTACCTGACATATGTGCACGGTTGTTAATATAACTGGCATACTGATGTAACAGAGTATACATGTTGCTAGGTACACACACATACCCTGTAACACACATGTCATTGCGGGCATGGTACAGGCATCACTAAACACACATCAGATATACATACAACACACAGATGTATGCCAACACAGATGAGCATTACCTGTGTACCTTATAGTACTGTGTGACCCTACTTACAGATACCTATGTCTGTGGTATGTAATCTGTGCAGACTACAGGAAACACACAAGACAGTGTTACCAGGCACTGTGAACATACACCATACTGTGCTGTTTAGGCCTACAGCTTCAGGTAGTACAACAGTTCATATGTGAGCTGGAGTCACCAGCAGTACCACTTACTGAACATACCTGCATTGCTTCAGCCTACATTGGGACACCACAGTCGTACACAAGGAACTACGTCAGAACATATGTCATCCTACTATGTCTGCATCCCAATAACTGACAAATCTTTCTCCGACCTCACACCTAGGACACAAACTACCATGACAGACACAACCTCACACTAAGCTATCACACCTTTACAAACCTTGCACACAGTCACTGTCACACTCATTCCACCTCACATAGCAGGTATGGCACTGAGTACATGTGTGTGTGCATTGTGTCATAGGTAGGTAATACGCTATTGGCCCTACAGCCTAGAGCAGCCTAGCCATATGCTACCCTGGCCTTTGACACACATGTAATGTGATTTCACTTACTCCTGTCAACCGGATACACAGAGGTGACTCCTAGGGCATATTACCGATCTCCAAAACAATCATCAGGGCTATGTATGACATCTGCTAATGAGGAGCCTTGTTTGTTCATGCTGGGTGGTTTAGTCCAGAGTATGGCATATTTGTGGATAGAATGTACCTTCAGCATGTGCTGTTTAGTGAGGTGACAAGGATTAGGGCCCTAGGTCATGTAGCCCGGAGGGATTGTGAGGTGTTGTCATGGTGGTTGGCCGACTGCTATGGGTATGACATACCTCTGTATGTCCGGCAGTGCAACCTCTGGGTGGGTGGTACGCAATGCACTCTAGCTGTGGTTTGTGAGTCAGTCTGCATAGGGCATGTGTTTGAGGGCAGTATTACTCTTTGTTAGGTATGTCTATGGCCTTTCCTCTTGCTGTAGTTGTCATGTGAAGTACATACCACATGGAGCATTGGGATGAGCAGAGGGAAACACTGACCTATATTTCCCTAGATGACGCACCTTTTGTGATGACATGTACCATGAAGACAGATTACATTACTACTGTGGCACTGTGATTATCAAAGGGGAGCCTACTGTCCACCTGTGTCCCATGTACCCTTCTGACACCATCAGTGTTAGGCAGGCTACCACCTATGTGGCAGTTACTGCATAAGGTGTTTTGGAATGGGGTATGGCACTGCAGTATCAACACTGGTGTTCAGTCCATGCCTTGGACAACAGGCACCTGTTGCAGTACATATGACCCCGTGTCTCCCTCACTCTCTCTCATTCATATCTATCTATCTATCTATCTATATATATATATATATATATATATATATATATATATATATATACATACATATATACATATCTATCCGTATCTATCCATATCTATCCATATCTATACATATCTATACATATCTATACATATCCATACATATCCATACATATCTATATATATATATCTATATATATGTCTATATATATCTACATATATCCATATATATCCATATATATCTATATATATATATATATATATATATATATATATATATATATATATATATATATATATCCATATATATCCATATATATCTATATTTATCCATATATATCCATATATATCTAAATATATCCATATATATATCTATATATCTATATATCTATATATCTATACACACACACACACACAAACACACACACATATATATATATATATATATGTATATACATGTATGTATACACATACATGTAAACATCCATTGCTGTACATATAGCAGCACATATAGGCACATACACTGCCCACCTTTCATGGTGAGGATGTCAATTGTGCAACAGTTGTGAGACATACGGTTATGTAATACTATTGCACAATGTTGTGCAGAATGCATTCTGCTGTCCTCAGGCCATATAGCTGTTGCAGGCCTCACTGCCTGTAGCTCAGTCCCACAGCGTTTAACACCACATGACATATACCAGTACTGCTTGCTTTCTGCAATGCCACACACTACAACCTACATACATATGTGCACATAGCAGCCTTCAACAACATACTTATGTCCAGCCTTCACTAACAGTTGCAGTATGTCCCTTGCCCTATGCAAATGTGCATGTACATATAGATACGGACTGCTGCCACATGTGGATGATTCACAGTATGTAGAATACCCTTCAGACACATCTTTCGGATGTCAGCAAATACATATCTGTTACATACCTTACCTTTGTATTCCTCACCTCCGTCTGTTGTAGGTGTTGTTTTTATATTTTCTATTTTTTTTTTTTTGGTTTTGTTTCCTCTGTGTGTTGCTGTTTTTTTCAGCATCTGTCTCTTTCTGCCTGTTTGTGTCTGTTTGTCTCTGTCTGTCTCTCTCACTCGTGCTCTCTCTCTCTCTCCCAGTCGTTGCAATGATATTATTGCATGTGTGGACAGCAGATACAGGCTGCTTTTCTAGGTATCTGCACATGTGCACATGATGGCCTCTGCACCAATTGGTGCCCACCATTTAGTAATTGCATGCAGCCTGCTGTGTGGTAATTGCAGTTCTCACTATGATTTCAGGACACTGCTACAAAATGATAGGTTAGGTAGGCGTAGCCCTTTCAGTTTTGCAAGGTGGGAACCATGCTTATTTGCTGTGGACACTGTTGTCTCAGTCAGAAGGTTGGTATATGTCTCATATCTGAAGCTGGGTTGTAGCCAGTGAAATGCATGTTGTACTGAAACCTGACTGTTGCTTCTTCCAGTACACTCTTCTCAGTGTGTAAGTTTACTCACACCTCCTAATGCTAACACTGGATACATGGGAGTATGTACTTTCTTTTTGAATTAGAGAATTAACTGGCATACAACAGTAGTTATTGCAATGTATTCCTATGGCTTTCCTATTTTCCCTTTGCATTCACTCATTGTAATGCATGTTATATTTCTTTCAGCACCAAGTTATTGTATATCTGCTGTGGTGTTGTGGTACTTCATGCAGACTGGTGAGTCCAAGGTCCCGGGTTCGAGACTGACAAGGTTTTTTATTTTGCTGCAGAGCAGTACAAGGGCCTTGTCATACAGAGTGACTAAGGCACTTTTAAGCAGTTGTAAGCGGGTTTGCGTGGGTTTGCACAATGCTTAGCAATGCTAAGCTAAGCTTAGCTCAGCTTATTTTATTTTAGCAATACTATGCCAAGCTTGGCATAGCTTATCATATCTTAGCAATGCTAAGCTAAGCGCACACATGCGCACACCGGTGCAAACCCGCTTACTACTGTTTATAAGTGCTCACTCCCGCTAACCCCTGCGCTGAATTCTTTGACAGAAAAGTAAATGGGGAGATAGGAATGTGGTGATAAAGGGTGCACAAAGAGGGGAAGACAGTAGGGAAACCAGCTCGGGATGTACAAGATGGGTGTGGAGAGGGTCCATAGCTGCCCATTTCTTTACCAGCAACAGCTATGCATATGCAATACATTAGGAGGGATATTTGAAACCTTCCACCCCTGAGAGATGGGTGAGGACAACTAAGTATGTTGTACTACCAATTATGAATATCAGGCACATGCACTGTTTGTGAACTGCTACACTGTCATTAGTACGTTACCCACTTCTGAACAGTTTGTGGTTTGTTTGTGTTGACATTAGCACAGTCTGCTCAGGACAACTGGACATATTTCACTACTGTGTATGCCTACCTACACCCTTGGTTGTGCCTGACTACATGGATATATAGTACCTTTGGGTAGGGGTGCAGAAGTGCAGAGTGCATTATTTATTATCGTGTGATGTTTATCTTACTGAACATGCAGAGTTGCTGTGTACCTGTAAGTCTATAAAGGCTAGTAGTCTGTCTGAGTAGCTCCCACCTGTGGACATATCCAGATGGTAGACAGAGGTCAGCCTAGTATTCTTTGACTGTGCAACACAGCAGTCTTTTCAGCACCTGAACAATGGCATTGTCACGGGTGATTGCTAGCAGTACATGGCTACATCCTTTGATATTTCTGTGTTGTACTTCTACATAAGGGCATGCTTGTGGGATTCATTCTACAGCTATTTGCAGAGTGTGTAACAGCAGACAGGCTGATATGCCTGTGTGTTTCTGACTCTTCCAGGCCTCAGATACTCTCAGGTATATATTTGAACAGCCTCAGGGAAAGGTACATATAATTGGGATACACCTGTGATATATTTCAGACATTTTGCAGTTCAGACTTTGGGGGATTCAGAGCATATGTATTACTACACCTTTTCTGACATGCAAGCAGTGTCTACTCTCACTTATTGACATTTGTCATTAAGTGAGATTCCCCACCTTTCTGCCTACTGTTAGTACATTTCACAGGGAGTCAGAGGAGCACAGCTAACATTTGTTTACAAATCGGGGTCATCACTGTAGATCAGTCACTGTTGCGAGGTCTGGCCTGTGACCTATGCAAATATGCCAGTGTTTATACTGCTCTGATATTGTGTGGGGTTTGTAAGGTGCTACTGTAACATTATTCCCTGCTAGCATGGCTGATTCTATTTTCACAGTCATGTCATGCAATTCCACAACACCTGCTGGTTAAGGCCCACAGAACAAGATATGTGTTATGCCATTCCTATTTTCCCTTTACATTCACTCATGGTAATGCATGATATATTGCTTTCAGCACTAAGTTATTATATATCTGCTGTGGTGTAGTGGTACTGCATGCAGATGGGTGAGTCCAAGGTCCCGGGTTCGAGACTGACAAGGTTTTTTATTTTGCTGCTGAGCAGTACAAGGGCCTTGTCATACAGAGTGACTAAGGCACTTTTAAGCAGTTGTAAGCGGGTTTGCAGGGGTTTGCATGACGCTTAGCAATGCTTAGCTAAGCACACACAAGCTCACACTCGTGCACCCTCGCTAAGTACTGCTTAAAAGTGCTTACTCCCGTTAACCCCCCGCTAATTTCTTTTAAATAAAAGAAAATGGGGAGATAGGAAAGTGATGAAAAAGGGGGCACAAAGAGGGAAAGACAGTAGGGAAACCAGCTCGGGATGTGCAGGATGGGTGTAGCGAAGGTCCATAGCTGCCCATTTCTTTACCAGCAACAGCTGTGCATATGTTTGAAATCTGGTGTGAAATTTGAAACCTTCCACCCCTGAGAGAGGGGTGAGGACAACAAAATATGTTGTACTGCCATTTAGAACTATCAATTTACATGTCCAGTGGACATGTGTGCGAATTGGTCAGCTATGTATGGGGTGTAATTTTTTTGTGGGAACAGATTGCCCTTTTTTTTTTTTTTTTTTCAGGTGAGAGTGGAATGTGAGTTAGAAGTAGGTATATTTGGGGAGGTAGGTTGGGGAGGTAAACAGACAAGACAAACAAGACGCATACAGGGGCAGAGTTTGACACATGGGGTGGGTGAACACAATTGATGGGGAAGGATGTTTGGAAATCGCAAGCCCATGAGCCCACAGATGGTAACAGTGGAACTGAGATCCCCACCCATGGGCAGTCACCACTGCACCTTCACAGCCCCGAGGGTGGCTGTGCTGAGGGCTGTGTAGGACGGGCAGGCTCACTCGAGAGATGAGCCACTCTCGCCTCGAGCTGGCATAGGGGATCAGTGACTGAACGCTGGATCTCCCTATGCACCACAGCCTGGACCCTAGCAAGGGTGACAGGTGGCCCTCCTCCACCCACGCTTGCATGGAGGGGAAGAGCCCTATCCCCTGCAGCGCTTCCACCCGAAGGTGGCACAGGACCAACGAAGGAGGGGAGCCCAGGCTGGGCACCAGAGCCGCTGGTGCCAGGTGCACTTGCCAGCTGAGGAGGGACAGGTGGGTCCGCTGGGACTGGCCTTCCCATACATTCTGTGATTAGGTGTGTTTAATTACAACATAAACAACAGCATTCCAGATTAGCTGTAACAGCATGCAGTAATATTCCCATTAACCCAACACACCAAGGTTCCAACAGTTGAACAGCAAGCATAACACATGCATATATTGAACGGCAATGGATATTCCATCAGCATGTAGGGATGTTTGGTAGCAACAGGCCACCATGAACTTGGTGTTTGAACAGTGCACATGCATCTACATCAATGCAGATATTTATAAAACAATAGGACATATGTCCCAACAAATATTTAAGATTACACATACCCATTGAGGTGTGGAATTGCATGGTTTATGCACATACGGTAGGGTGTAGAAAAAACTCGGTTAACATCTTATAATGACCTTTTAGTCTGCACTACATTCCCAGTGACTGCAAGTGTATATCCCTTACCTGTATTATTACACTTGCCACCATACATTAGATTGTGTCATGGGTTTGGCTAGTTCAATATATGCCTGACCTATATCTGACATACTAACTGTCCAGGATGCAGATGTTACTGCTACATATTTCTTGTTTGCATTTATATTTCTTTATCTTCACTTCAATTTGTACAGAACCCTGCATTTCTTGACACACACTCACATTTCTGGCGAATAATTACATGCTACACTAGTGCCAGGTTTACTTATTCATACCAGCCAGTAACTGACTATTGTGGATTGTATATATGTTTCACAGCTACTAGCACTTCCATCACCCACTTTATATGGGACTGCATAACTCTGGATTGCCAGCACATTTTCAAACAGTACTGTTTGTATAATGCAAGGGTACAACAACATTTCAGACTCTGTGACACAGACACACTCTGGGTTTTAGACCTTTATTAATGACATTGCACACTTTTCCACAGGCTCACTCCTTTGTTTGTTTTAACAGTGTTTATGGCAGACATGTTCAAGACATATTATACCTTTATTAATAGGTTAGAACAATCTTTTTTCAGGCTCACTCACTTATGTTATATGACAGAGCCTGCAGAGATATTATTCCAGGCATATGTTACCTTTCTTAATGGGTTACTACACTCTTTTTCTGCCTCTCTGACGTTTTTATCTGACAGTACATGCAAAGGACTTATTCAGGCAATTCTATGGCTGTTTTATTGGACTACAACAGTTTTTTTCATGCTCTCTCCCATATTTTATATAACAATATATGCAGAATAATCACTAACCTGCCTGATGGCGCAGCCTTAACAGTCTATCAGCATAGGCTTGCTGATTCATAGCACAGTCACCTGCAGCTGTAAAGTAAATGAAGGGATGTTGAGACATACCTATCCATTATACATACTCCATTATCAATTCTTACATACTGCATTCCATGGCTACATACTCAGTTGTGGGGCATTCTGCATCCCACGGGCCTCCTGTATCCACTGGTTCAGGCGGTCCTGCTTTCGTCTCTTCAGGTCTGCATGGTGGTGACGGACCTGCTCACCATTCCGAGAAATGCCTGTGGCACTGGTGAGGTCACGAGCTAACCGGTTCCATGCCTCTGCCTTGTACTCCGTCCCTTGGAACTGGCCCTGCAGGATTCTTGACTCGTGAAGGTGGACAAGAAGCAAAACCATGTATTTGGACTCCTCAGTGCCCCAACGTTGCACTTGGAAGCGTGAACCCTCTCCTGCACCTGCCATTCTGACTGCAAATGTGAGCTAAAATCAGTTATGGTGAGTATTCCCTCCTATGGGACTTAAATATGCCGCATTTCCCACACTTTTTTGTGAATGGCCATTTTGTAAAATTCTTGGCTGACTGCAGACTTGCTTAGTAATGGTTAAACTACCATTCGTAAGTTTATGAATGTTAATAGTCGCTGCTTTACCTATGTTGTCATAGATTAGTGGTTCTGTGCGTTGATTATGATGCAAAGGGTCCTGGGGTCGAACCTTGTCATTCTTTTATTTTAATACTGTCTAGACAGGCTAGGGGGTGTGGCTGTGTTTAAGCAACTTAGCTCTACGTTGTTCCATGGTGCCCTAAGGTGCCCTGGTTTGCGCGGCGCACACGTCCGTGCAAACACATTGTGCTGGGTAAAACGCTTTTAAACTTTGGGCAACTCTATTGCACTGGGTAAAGTGCTATTAAACTATGGGCAACTCTGTTTAGCTAGGTGAAGCACTATTAAACTATGGGCACCTCTGTTTAGCTGGGTGTAGCGCTATTAAACTATGGGCAACTCTGTTTAGCTGGGTAAAGCGCTATTAAACTATGGGCACCTCTGTTTAGCTGGGTTAAAGTGCTATTAAACTATGGGTACCTGTGTCTAGCTGTGTAAAGCATTGCTTAACAGCAGGCTATTATATATCTGGGTCCTTTAAAAATATATATTTTGTTCACTGATACATTGGCCATATCACTGCTTTTAATAAAACTTTAATCATATATGTCTAGTATTATTTCAAATACTGATTTAAAATATAAATAAGAAGGGGAGTGGTGGGACTCGAACCGTGAATGTCTTCTCTTTGTGCATATGCTCTACCATTACACTATTGCAATTTGGTGTGATTTGCATAAACATTCTTTCTTATGCTCTTCCATGTCAGAATTGATAACTCTAGCTAAGCAATGGGCACACCCGTGCACACACGCACAAATACGGGCAGCTATATCGTGGATTTAAAAAAATATATATAATTATTTACTTTATATAAGTGTTATGGGGGTTAACAGTGTCAGGGAGTGTGGTTGGGTGTGTTGGGTGCAAGTACATTAGAGCAAACTCGCTCTTATGTGTTGACATTATGCTTTTTAAAACCTTGCAGGGGCATGCACATTTAGACTGCTCGGCAGCCGGACACGCCCCCTGCTTTCCTACTCAGTCCTTGTAAGAGTTACGGTTGAGTCAGCATGCCCTCATGAATATTTATGGCACGCTGATGTCAAACCGTTCAACTGCAGCCTCCGAGTAAGACTTATTAAGTCTTACATGGAGGATTAGTGAATTCGGGGGATAAACGTTTAAGTCCAAAAAGTTAATTTCATCTTGATTCACATTGTGCATAAATTTAATACTACTAGACACAGTATTTAAATACAATAAAATCTCATTCAAACTTTCCACAGTGCCTTTCCATAAAAAAAAAAAGTCATCAATAAAACATTTAAAAAAATTACATTTATTAAAGAAATCAGACTTGTGTATAAACTCTTTCTCCCAACCTGTCATAAAAATATTAGCATAGCTGCTACACCATTAGTCTGTTTATAAATTTTACTCCCAAAAAAAAAAATTATAACTCAATATAACATCCAGTATTTCAACTAACAACCTTACTTCATCCTTATAATAAAGGTTGGATTGGAGCAATTCTTTGTTCACTGTTTCAAATGCAGATGTTGTGTCCTTGTACACAACTATTTCAAATGCAGAGGGCTTGGAAACAGTGAACAAAGAAGTTTTTATACGACCACTGTTTTTATTCATGAGGTTTTTTGGTTTAATTTTATTACAGAAAAAGGAAAGATAAAAGTTTGAATACAATATTCTGATAGTAGAGAAAATAATATTGATTTATTTATTCTTTGTAAGCCAGGTTAGTCTTACTAGACTAGTAGCCTCTTTTCAGGCAAGACCTGAGGCTGTATTTATACTATTAGGGAAAAATTGGCCAGAGTTTCAGGAAATTTCCCCTACTTGCTACGACACTTGTGGTGCATGCAATCAACAAGTGTAAGCTACTGTTCCGTTTCTAGCACAGGGGTGGCTGGGATAATGGCATGTGAAACATAACATCTAAGGAAAATGGAGTAGAGGCAAATGCCGACTCCTTAGAGATGTTTGCTGAAATCGAGGAGGAGAGAATTGTTCAAGAGAAAGGAAAAGGAGATAGGTTTGAGGATTTAGAAATTATTTTAAAGAGTCAGAAAGTGAAGATAAATGAAAGGAAGAAATTATGATTACAACCCCCCCCCCCCCAGTTGGGAGGGTTGAAAAATGATATATTAGAGGGTTTGGTAAAACAAAGAGAGCTGAGACAGGAAAAGAAATATCATGGGGTGAAATGATGGAGAGAATAAATAAGGAAGAAGGACAAACAATTAAAGAAGAGACTGTTTGCAGATGTAGACAGAAAATAAAAATAAGTTAGAAGGGAGAGAAAGAAGACAGAATAAGCGAGAATCCAGAGTAAGGAAGAATCAAAAATGGACAGGTATGAAGTATGGGACAAGATTGTTGTGCCTTTAGGAATAGAGGCACAAGAGGTAAGATCTTTTATTTGATTAAAAAGAAAGAGCCATATTGTGACATTGTCTGTGAGACTGATGACATTTTAGAATCTTTTTTAGATAAATATGAAAAGAAAAAAGAAATATATCCATGGCATATATATAGTATAAAGATTTTTTTGACTAACGCTGAAATAGGTTAAAATGCAATTTCAGACAAAAACTGAGAGACTGTTAAAATATTTATTAAAGAACTTTTGTAATAAAGTGAAGGACATTTTTAAAGTAAAAGATAACAGAGGACTTTGGGCAGGGTCTTGGGAGTATAATGTGACTTTGAAAATGGGAAATGGCAATACTTTACATATTCCAAGTATGATTAATGTTGGTATTTATAGAGTTGTACTTAAATCTTGGGGACAACCAAGAACACGTGTTTCCTATGTGAAGGAGAGACACTTTTTAAGTAGTTGTGATAAAAAAAGATGTTATTCATGTTGGGAAACTGTGATGCTAAAATTGTGAAAAACTAGACATGTGTGGTTGGATTGTGAGAAGAGTTTACAATGTGATGTAGAAAGACAGAATAGTGAATATGTAAGTGTTAAAGAACAATTGCAACAGGAGGAACAACAGAAAGATAAAAGACAAAGCAATGATACAAACCAAGAAGAAAATATGGATAATACACAAAAAGGGGAAGGGGAGAGGAAAAGTAGGACAGAAGTTAGTGATGGAGAGAAATAAATTGGAAAATGGTTAAAAAGAAAATTTCACTCTAGAAACTGGTTAAAAATAGGAAAAGGAAATTTCTGGATTTAGGAATGAAAGTAATAAAGAAATTAAACATACATTAAAAATCTTGTAAAGAGAAAGGTGACAAATAATCTTAGGAATTTATCTATTAATGTTAATAGTATAAATAATGCACTGAGGAGAATTGGAGTGATAGAATGGTATAATATATGTGGGGTAGATTTGATAGTATTTGAGGATATTAAGGTTTTAAATGAAGAAGAAAGAGAACAGACAGAAATGTTGTGGTTATGGGGTACATTATGGAACTTGGGTAATGAAAACTGTTTAGGGATTATAATATTATAATGGAAAGTAATAAAAATTTTGGATTATACTTTAGTTAAATTAGGGAGATTAATGGTAGTGGACTTTAGGTGGGAAGGGACGGTGTATAGATTAACAGCAATATATACATATGTGATATATAATGAGAGGGAGAAATTATTTCAAGAAATATTATATTATATTATAATAAATATGGATATAATAATTACATAAGACTTTAATTGTGATTTAAGATGTAAAAGCAAGCAATAGATCAGAAAACAAAGTGATGGAAGAAATAATAAAATGAGAAAATTTAAAGTTATGGAGTTTGAATAAAACTACATATCGAAGAGGAAAATTAAAAACAGAGATTATTTTTTTATCTAAAACTAAGAGAACAATAATAGAAGAAGCAGTAGAATTTATTTTTTTCAGATCATTTGGCAATATGATATGAAATAGATGAGAACATATAAAAGTTGGGAAAGAAATTAAGAAGAGTAATGAAAAGGAGTGGAATGAGAAAGGTTGAGAAGTTATGACAATATTATGAAAAGATAATTTGACAATGAGAGATTTTTACAAAAATAGGTCTGAATGGTGGATAACATTTAAGGAAAAATATAAAATAATGTATTTGATAAGGGAAAATAGGAAACAACAAAGATAAAAAAAGAATATAGAGTAATACAAAAAGCTGCCTTATATAGGCTTGATAGAAGAAGAGGTTTATCAAAAAATCAAGAGAAAATTAAAAATTCATTATATAAACAAAAATATTTTCTGCAAGGGCAAAAAGGAGGAAGTATTGCCATACTTAATGTATGGAAGATAGTGATATAATAAAAAAAATGAAAAATGTAAAAGGAAAATTTAAAGAGAACAGGCTAATACAATGAATGTCATAGTTAAATATCTGAAAGAGATTGTAAAAAGAGAAAAAAGAAAGAAAGAGGAAAAAATCCGTGGAGGGTAAAGACGTTTAAAGAAGAAATGAATATAGACTTGGGAAACACAAATCCACATAATAGAATTAGAAAAGGTATCGAAGAAAATAAATGCAAGTTCAGCAGCTAGACTAGAAGGTAATTAGTACTTAATCTATAGGAATGTAATGCAATGGCAAAAAAAATTTTTGATAAAGATATTTAATGAATAGCTAAATGATGGTATCAGTTATGAAAAACTATCTAGTGGTATTATGAGATTTACATGGAAGAAAGGGGAAAGAATTAAACTCTTTTTTGCCACCAACTCAAGCAGCTGGAGGTGGACAGTACACCGAGGAATGCCACAGCCACTTATGCTGCACTGTAGTGATGTGGGAATAGAATACAAAGACATCCACACTAAGCTTCTGGTTAAAAATATATATACATTGCACTCACCAAGATGTTCAGCTGTAATTCCTAAACAGAAATAAAAAGAGGGAGAAATGGAGTTAGAGCTTAGAGATAAACAAAATAGCCTAAAATAATGCAAAAATTATTAGCTTTATCAAACCAAATAATTCTTAAGTATTTTATAAAGGAAAATCAGTTAAAACTTTCTCAGATGAGATGCCTTACATTTCTTTTATACAAATTCCTGAATGATTAGTTGTAGGGAATATGATTACAATCAATGGTGCCTCCTAGTTAGAAAATGCATAGAAACTTTTGATACACATAATTAATAACAAATACTGAAAAAAATGGCTTAAAACCACTTACAAAGACAAAAACGTTATCCATCATCCAGTAAGTGCCTTCATTTCTAATGAGACTTATTTAGACTGAATGACACTTCAATTCAGATTTATACACTTAAGTTAATTACATGATTGATTAATGTTTCATTGTTCTCCTTCTTAAGAACATTTTAAAATTCTCCTTGCCGTTTAGTCCCGGAGAGTAGCATGCATCCAACCTAACTTGTCATACATACTCCCTCCAGTCTAATTCTTCCTCTGCATTAAAAGAAATTTCATAGTTAATAACTTGATCTAAAACAATTACTTTAAAATTTGTTTTGCAATTGCTGTTGTTGTAATGCTTACTAAGGGCATTTTTGTCATCTTTCACTTGTATTGCTTTGATAAAGCTACTTGATCATTCTTCCAACATAGAATGCATTACATGATACACATAAAATCAAATAAACAACATATTTTGACTTGCAAGAATACTTTCCTTGTAATTTGATTATAACATTGTTGACTTTCATTTCTGTGACTCCTGTATATAAGTAAGAACAAAAATTACAGCCATGGCATTTATACATTCCTGTCATTTAGAATTTCTTCTTGTGAAAACTTAATATGGCCTGATAAAAGTTCTTGAAACTTTTCCCATTCTTATCCACAAATAATGGCTTTTCTCCTGCCACTTTTTTAACCTCTGGAAAACTACTTAATACTTTCCAATTTTTAAAGATGATATTTTTATAGCTTTCTCATTGGCACTACTAGTAACTTGAATAGTGGTGTTAAACTGAATATTACTTTTTTTGTTATATTCTCCTCTTTTTGATGCTAAAGTCAGCATAATTCAGGACTATTTAATCAAAGAAAATGAAAGTCTCAAAAAGTGTAAAACCAAAAAATTCCAGGGAGATAGTATAGATTATAAAAGGATAGTGGTGCACCCAAAGCAAGAACTTCAGGATAGTAATCTGTTGACCCAGGAAGTAGAAAATGGAAGAGAAGAGTAGCCATCCAGCTCAAACATTTTTGAAGGACATGGTGTAAGAAGATCAGAGAGACTGGCTCAGAAGAGACAAGACAACAGAATATAAGAAAGATGAAATTCTTTTCATAACACAAAGCCAGAGGTCCCCAATTATCTACAAAACAGGAGGTGTCCCAACACATAGCCCTGTGGGACACTGCTAGTAACATTTTTTTTTTATTGGAGGTGGATTCATCCATCTGGGCAACATGTGTCCTGTCAGTGGATCAGTTTGTTATCCATCTGATAATGAAGGGGTTTATACTTAACTCAGTATATTTATCTATGATCCCCGAGTTGGGGATTGTGTCGAAAGCTTTGGCCAGGCCTATATAAGAGATGTGTACCATTTTACTATCAACCAAGTCCTGGTAACTTTCTGAAAGAAATCAACCAGATTAAGCAGGTAAGACCCTCCTTTGATAAAGCCAAATTGGGTCTGGTCCAGTGTTTGGAGAGATCCTATGTTGTTACTGATCAAGTCCATGATAATTTTCTGCATTGGTTTAGAGATACCACTGTTTAAGCTTAGGGATCTGCAGTTCCCTGGGACAGTTGATGCCACCCCTCTTGTGCAGAGAGATGACTGTTGCAGTTGTTGTCCTCTTGGACAAAGCCTGTCTGGAGACTGTGGCTAAAAAGAGTTTCTAGTGAGCCTGACATAGTCTATTTTCAGCTATTTAAGAAGCATACTGCAATGATGTTGGGACCCAAGAAGGGTATGATTTTGGCTTTAGTGAGTAGAGTAACAACCTGTTCCCCTGTAATGTCTAGTAGGGCGATGGTTGTGGGTATTTCTTTGGGTGTGGTAGGAGGTGATGATGGGGGCAGAAATTTGAACTGAACTTGTTGGCCAGCAGATTTGCTTATAGTTTCTGGCTGTGTGTACATTTTTTTTATGATTATCTCAGCACATTGCTGAGCATCTCCCCTGAGGTTATGAACATAAAAAGCCTTATGGTTATCTTTCACCTGTGAAACTATATTCGCCTCATTGTTTGCTCTGGTAGATCAGACCATCTCTCTAATTTGTTTGTTTGGACAGATGAGTGTTTTTTTTCACTGTTTTGTCTGTTCCTTCTTGGCTTTGGAGAGAATTTTTGTTTTTCATTTTGTTGAATAGCCTATTTATGCTAGGGGTCCACCAGGGTGGTTTATTTTTGCCAATAATCATAGGTTTAACTTGGATGGGTACTGCCTTCTCTATGCACCTACGAATGTGGATGTACAGTGCTTTTGTGTACAGCTCATAGTAGACCTCAGTGTCATCTGAGTTTGGAGGGGCTTGGAAGTTTAATAAGTTAGTTTGAGGTACTTTGCCTTAGCAAAGTTCTGAACTGGTCTGGAGTTTGATGGGGTTCTAGGTTAGTTTTAATACTAAAGGAGATCATTTTGTGGTCAGATCCTACCAGGGAGGAGTCAATCAACGGGGGTGTGTAGCATCCTTGTATGTTTATGAGTGCTAGGACTAGGATATGTGTAACTGTAGTTGGGGAGTAAAATAGTTGCACTGGGATATTAACTCCAGAAACCTCAGAGCAAGTGAATTATGGGTTGCATGAGTCTCCCAGTTTATGGATGTGTAGTTTTAGTCACCTAGAAGAATGGTGGTAGGCTGAATGTTAGGAGATTCCAGTAAGTTTAGGTAGGAGGTGTGGTTTTCCAGACTCATGTTAGAGGATCTGTAGCTAGCAAGGACATGATGGGGGTTGCACCTATGGTCAGTTGGGAGTGGAGTAGCTCAAGTGAGTCATATTGTTGGACAAGTCTAGCAGTGCACTTGTCTTTCATGAACACTGAGATACCTCCCGTGTCTGTTTTATCCTGAGCTGAGGGGGACTGAAATGTGTGAAAGGCATCGTAGCCTTTAATAGCTGAAGTTCTTTCCATTATTCTTCTGAACCATGTTTTTATGGCTGTACGTATATCTGCATGCTCTAGAGTGAGGACTGCCTCCAGGGAGTACAATTTTTTATTTAAACTCCTAGCAATGAGCAGCAGCACTTTTTGGTAGTTGTGAGTAATTTTTGTTATGTTGGAGAGTTTAACAACTTGGCATAGCCCAAAAAATGCACTAAGGGGATAGATAAAGTTTTTGCCAGTATCCAGAAGTCAAGTGATGACAAGTGCAAATGATGTTTGGCAAATCGGCATGGTTTATCAATTATGTCTTCCCAGACTGACAATATTGGATTCCCTTGTTGTGACACCACAAACTATGCCTTTTGTTGAAGTCAATTATTCTTTGCTGGTACTGTGGTATTATCACTGATGAAGGTAGGATACTACTTAAGATATATCCATACCTACCTGGGACACATATTCAGACAGCTTTATCATGTGTCTCTTCATGTAGTCCAGTGAGGTTTGCCTTAGGTCATTTACACCAACATGGACTACAACCATGTCATACTGATAGTTGTGGTTTAAAGACCTAAGTGCATGCTTGATGTGGGGGATCCTGTTTCCAAACAGATAGTTCACTGTGATATTCTCTTTGTTTAGCCTGGTAAGGGAGACATCAGTATGTCATACAATGGAATCCTCAGTAACTAGAATGTTTGTGTGTTGTGATGCCCTATGGGCTTAGAAATGGAGCTACTATAATTTTCAGAGTTATGTGTTGTGTGAGGTGCTATTTTTCTTGATAGTGCACTGACCCAACCCAGTGAGAAATATTTGTAGGAGGTCCTGGAAGTTTTGGTAGATTACAAGTGAATACCTCCACATATGTGGTTCTGTGTGTTTGTTCCTTAGCATTGGTGGTGAATGTTTGGGTGTAATGCTGAAAGACTGGTATGCATTTTTTGTGGGGGTATGTGAGAGCTTTGCCTCCAGTGACATTGCATATCTACATCTCTCACACATTGTGGTTGTATGTGAACATGAGTCAGTTACTATACTGCCTCAGGATGCCCATATCTACTAGGTCAGAAATGGACATGACAGGGAAGTACATATCAATTATACCAGATCCTTAGTAAATGGGAAGGAGTAGGAGAAAGTCACTTAAAGGTCTAACTGAGATTGTTTAGTAGAATACTATTAAATGACCTGCACTTGTGCTGCCCTCTGCACAAAATGACAGCTCTTTGAGCAGGTATGAACAGTGGGAGACTATGGAAGTGTTTTCTATAGAGGGTTTTAAACTGGAGAGGTTTGCTTAATATACAAGGCACTGGCAACTGCATTTGTGCACAGTTAAGCCCTCAGGCCAATCAGATAAACACACAATAACCATTCCAGCAGCAGTTCCCAACTCGGATGGGTTGAATTAGACCTTTGCTCTCACCAGACTGCAGAAAAACCCTCTTAATGTAAAACAAACTGGTTTTGAGATGAAGTGCAGTAACAAATGCTTTACAACAAAAGGCAAAATTGCTGCCGTATCAGGAATATTTGGAAATAATTTCATAAACCCTGAGAAAGATTCCCAAATACAGAAAAATATTATGCAAATATAGGAAAACTTCTATAAACACAGAAAAACTTTGCAACACTGAGAAATATTTGGCCAACTCAGGAGAACTTTGTCAAACTCAAAACAGATTTTGCAGTATTAGAGGAGGTTGGGAAATATCAGAATACTGTTGTAATGATCTAAGAGCAGTATAGTAACAAACAGATGGCATTTCTTTAAGAAGTGCAGGCTGAAAAACAGTGATAAAATTCAACCAAAGCAATAAATTCAGCACTAACTGTTAAATAGTGCTGAGATAGTTAAAGTGCAAATTAATAAATAAATAAATAAAGCTAGAAGAAATAAAATAAGTTAAGAAATAAAAATATTTATATCAGCTTTGTATTTCCGTAGATGGTTTTAGATGAACCCAAGGTCTTCTAGTAACAGATGCTCAAGCCAGGCACAGTGGAGCTCTGAATCTTGACTTCTTGGGTCCTGTCTCTGAGCCAGCTGGCAATCCAGTGAGTTATGTAACATTTTATTCCTTGTTCAGAGAGCTTAACAATGCCTGAGTGGGTTATTTTATCAAATGCCTTGGCTAGGTCAAGATACAGTGTTTTACTCTCATCCATTGACTTGGTGGTACTTTCAAAGTCTACAAGCTTACGTAGGCATGACCTTCCCTTAACAAAGTCAAAATGGGAAGGGTCCAGTGTCTGTAGGTTACCAATGTACTTTTTATCATTTTCATACTAGTTCATTCTATGACTTTGCATATTAGGCTTGTTAGACTGATGGGCCTGTAGTTTCCTGGGTCTGTTGATGTTTTACCCTTTTCTGAGGGGAATGACTATTGTGGTCCTCCATTCACTTGGAATGTTGCTTGTTTCAAGGCAGTAGTTGAACAGTACCTCATCTGGTCCTGAAAGGTCAAATTTTAGACTGTTCAGGAGGTAACCAGGGATGTTGTCCGTGTCCATGGCAACAGTGCTTCTGCCTTCAGTGAGTGCTGTCAACACCTGGATCCTGCTAATATTTTGGGGTAGTATGCTGAAGAAGATTTTACCTGGTGGAACTGGGGATGATTCAGGGGTGAAGTTTGAGCTGAAATTATCAGCCAGTAGATTTGCTACGTCACCCTGATTAGTGAAGGTGTTACTGTTCGCCACCAGGTTCACTGCCATGAACCTTTATTATTCTAGACATAGCTGAAGAAAGCCTTGTGATAGCCCTTAGCCTACATGGTTATCCTGACCTCATAGTTGACCTTGTTAGTTTCTTTTTTAGTTGTATAAGAGACTACTTGCGTTTAAAGGAATTGTTCTTCCTGATTTTGGCCATACATTTTCTTCATCCTTTATTATATATCCTGTTTAGCTGGGGTTTACTTCCAGTGTATGGCAACCTCTATGCAACCATTCAGATGTTTGTATATGGACTCTGTGAGTAATTCTGCATAAGAAGCTATGGTCTTTGGGCTAAGGGGTGTGCTGAACTTTGACAAACTGTCACTTAATATAATCTAGTTTAACTTAGAATACTTGTTGGTTTAGCTAGGTTTTTCAGGTTGATTTTTTTACTTCAAAGAAAACATCTATGTGATCTAAGTTCACTAGTGAGGACATTACACCACTGTTGGGGGGTGTTTGGGGGGATGCAATGCTCTCCTAAGTAAGTGAGTACCAGATCCAGTATGTTTGATTCTCTGACTGGAGCAGGCACTGCATCTCCCAGGGTGTTTCTGTTAATAAAGACCAGGAAACATTATGCCTGTAAATCTGAGGCAGTATACATTTCCAAGTATGTAGAGGGGCAGTTAAAGTCAGCCATGAATCTAATGTTCGGTTGAATGATGAGCACCTCTAGTAGCTTGGGTAAGAGTTCTGACACTCTAAGGGCATAGATGATGACTTGTAGCTAGCCATGACAATGGTGAGGGATCTTGCCTATGGTGACTTGTACAAGGATATGCTCCATGGTATCATCTTGTTTAATCAAGCTATTGGTATGTTTAACTTTTTCCTTCATAAAGCAAAATTAAATCAGCAGTCCACACTACTAGTCAATATTTAAACCTAAATGTTTCTTTAATTTTTCAAAAAAAATTACATCTTTCTTTCAGATAAAAAAGATAAAACACTTTTTTATAACAATCCAATCCAATCTAACACTATCATCCTGTCTAACAATATTTGCTTAGCATCTAGCATTTTTATATATGTTCACCTTTACAACACGATTCCAGAAAAATTCTCATTTCCCCAACAGCACAGTCACCTATCCCCACTGCTCATGAAGAAATTACTTTCAGCTTTTGTTCAAACTCTTATAACAGTTAAACATATAATATATTTGTACATCCCTTTACACCATTGTGATATTGTTAGACCTCCAAGTATTCAGTATTGCTCACAATTAAAGCAAATACTGGAAATTTATTCTTTAGATTTTTGTTTCTGTCTTCCTAAAAAAGTATGTTTCTTTATTTCTGCCACTCACCCTACTATCTATCAAAGCCTCCATACTTTCCATATCTTCTTTTTGTTCCTCCCCTTTAAAGGTTTATAGCTGTTATACAGATTATCCTCAATAATGACATTTACTCCATCCATCTTCTTACCGTATTCATGAACAGATCTGACTTCAATTTCTTTCTCTTGAAAACCTGAACAGTTTCAAAAATCATACCTTCTTGTTGCCTTTCGCCTTGTTCAACATCATTCATTGCCTTCTGAATGTGATTTTGTTCAGTTACACAGTCATACTGTTATTGTATCTTTTTTTTTACAATTATAACACACCATCAAACAATTACTTGCAGCATTTTCAGTTAGCCTGAACTTGTTACATTAGACATTCATTAATAACATGAGACTCATCCAACAACAGCAGCACAGTTTAAGCTGACCTGTAAATCTTAATGTATCCGATAAATTATTAATGTTAATAACATGTAAAATGCCTGACAATATTGTTAGCATTATATGCAATATGGCTTCCACTTCTAAAGCACCATTCAATACATTTCTTTTAGCATGTATCTTGGAATAAATAATTTCACATGTAGTTTGCAAATATATTTTAATGTTCTTATCACGCACAAAATATGTTCTACTTTGTATAATAATTTTCTTTTTCTAAATACTAACAGTCCTAACACAAATGTATTCCATGGCTAGTCACTTTCCTTATTCACTGCTTTTTGCAAAAATGGTTTCATGAAGGAAAATATTCAAAAGCAAATCACAAAGCTTTAATAAATGAACAGATATCAGAAGCTATAAACCTCAAAGACTGAATTCTTCTGACTCATGTATAATATCTGTTAAACTTAGAGTCCTTCTTTGTAGATATCTGGACCATAGAACAACTTGCATCAACTGTCTGGCAAACACCAATTTCTGAGTGAAAGTACTCGAGGTTGTTGGAATGAACAAATATAATTCTCTAAAGATCCATTACTCTTGAATGAAAAGGAAAGTTATTTAGCCTGCATTTTAGGGACTGAATGCCAAGTGAACACAACAGGTTGTAATAATTATATTGGCTACAAAAACAATGAAGATTTTGTAAGGGTGGTTCAAAGTTTTGGAGGGTAGCAATGGCAGTTAAAGCATATATAATATTTAAAACTGGAAGGGACAAAAGTCATCACAATTTGGCATTAGTATCAAGATCCACATAATTTTCATGTTATTTTTTTCATTAATATATATATATATATATATATATATATATATATATATATATATATATATATATATATATATATATATATATATATATATATATATATATATATATATCACAAACATTTAAAAGTATACATAGGACAGAGTACTTTATTCAACATTATAGCAATTAAAGGCTTTGTTTTATTGAACAATAAATAATAATAATAGTAATAATTATGATGTAATGTGTATATGGTACTCAGAGAGATTACTTCTGCCTGGTCAATATATTAGCACCATCAGATGTGGGAGACATTACATGGGGTCAATCTTGTGAAGACAAATACAGGCAAAATTTGAAGTGTATGTAATCTACAATTCATATTTTAGACACTCTTTATAGAATATGCTGCAAAAATGTGTTTTATGTTCAGACAATCTGGAAACATGGCCATAAAAAAACATCATGCGATAAGAATTGAAATGGGCAGTTTAGAATTGCAGAACTTCATGATAACATAACATGGAAAAACTCATTTGGATTCATACTTTCCATGTAATATAAAAAAATAACATATATAAGTGCATGATCCAAAAAGGTTTCCATCGTATGGCAGTCTGCAAGTAACACGTGCTCCCGAGGCTATGCTGCTTAAATATGATATCAGACCCTGGCAATCTAAAAGGTATATAATCCCAAGTGAAAAATCCTCTGATTAATGTTTTGTCAAGTTCAAGTTATCCAATAACTAACACATCCCATGAGGCTGTGCTGAAATAACTTTGCCGTCAGAATCTGACAGCCTAGAAATATTCAGCTACATGATGGCAAGTGGACAAAAGGGTTTTATTTGGTGATCACTGTCGAAAAATGGCAAAGGGCCACAAGCGCACATTATGAAAATTGTGCTGGCAGTAAATACAATGGTAATTGTAAACTGCTACAAATAATTATTCTTTTTTATTGAATATTGAAAGCATAATACCATCATGTTTAGACTAAATGCAGGCTGACTAATCACAATCATTTTAGTAACATGGGAAAACTAATTTGCTGTTCTTCTATCAAGTGATTACTAAAGACACTCAAAACGTTTTGTTGTTGTTTCCATGTTTTTGCTGTAATCAGCCATTTGAAGCATTTTGTATTTTTTGCATTTTCTCATTTTTTGCCAGTAGTCCATAGCCGTGTTCCTATATTATAATATCTGCATTGCATAACAGGAGTTCAGAAGATGGCAACAGATTCGAAACTAAGTGCAGAAGGAAACTATAATTATCTAATGAGATATTCCTTTCAAATGATGCTGTATTCTCTACTACCCAAGAGTGTGCACTATAAAGGGAAAATACTCTTTTGAATTTTAGTGCTGTCAATAAAGTGATGTTGGAGATGACCAGTACATACAGAAGATGAAGCACAGGTTGATCAGTTTGGAGTCTAAATGCTAAGACAGATATGTGAAGGTGCATAAAGAATCACTTCCTGATTTACCTTTGTTAAATGTTTTCAAATCAATTTTTTGGGAGGCTTTGGAATTCTTGGCAACCAATGTCCCTGGAAAGATTCCCTCTGGATGAATGTATTTAAGTGCTTTTCTCTACCTTAATTCAGATATCTTCAGAGCTACAAAGATATACAAAGCCACAGCATTTACATCTAGTTAAAATATGGACCACATTACCACTAAAACATTAAATAGCTACCAAACACAGAAAAATAAATACATTAGCACAGAATAAAACAGTTTTTCAAACTTTGTATATTGATGTAGTGATTCAAATAAGGTCTGACAGTAACATTTACTTTAACTTGTGTTAATTCTTTGCATTCCAGTAAGGTCTCAATCTCACCTTTCCTTTCATCACTTTCACACCTTTTAGGAGAAAACTAGGAATTTCCAGAAATCATTGCATTCCATGATGTGTTTATATATAGTGCATTTGCATTACATTTATACCTGATAGTAAGGAAATACCTGCAAAGTTTCTGATGAAGTTTTTTCTTTGTCTTGCCACACTGTTTTATTGGACAGAGGGTGCATTAGTCAATTTACTGCATTTTCACTGCCTGTAAAATTCAGCAGTTTGTGAGGAGATGCTCATTGCACAGTGGTGGTTATCAGTGCACTGCATAAATGCAAACACCTAAAAAGTTAATTCTTCCTATAAAACTACCACACAGTGACCAAGAAAGTGAGTAGCATCTACCTTGTGCACTAATAAGCTTAAAGGGGCTACCTTGTGCACTAATAAGATTAAAGGGGCTACCTTGTGCACTAATAAGCTTAAAGGGGCTACCTTGTGCACTAATAAGCTTAAAGGGGCTACCTTGTGCACTAATAAGATTAAAGGGGCTACCTTGTGCATTGATGAGCTTAAAGCAGCTAGTTTGTGTTTGAGCAGCACAGACTTCAAAATTTAGTGTCACAGTTACTCTGGTTACTAACCTCATAAAGCTCCCTTAGCAGCCAACTGTTAACCACGGTATGCCACACACTTGGAGGAGGTCATCAATTATTGAGCCTGACAACACAGATAGGCAGTTTCCCAATTGCTCCATAAGTGGTTTGATGGCTATGGGTATCTTAAGACAATGTAGCAATTGTCTCCTGTTTAATGACAACCACTCCAGCCTTAAAGAAACATACAATATGGATGAAATATGTGTACATAATGTAACTGGAGATAAAGTCTCTTGTACAAGCACGGCTCAAGTGCATAACCTGCATCCCCCACTAGGTGTCCATGTGGGAAGTCCCCACTGGCAAATGATTGGTACAGCTGCATCAGATGCCAGATGTGGGAATCGTGGTAGCTCCCAGGGCAGCCAGCACACACATTCATTATTATGCCCTGGGCATCACACACGACCTGGCAGTTGATGGAGGGGTATCCCTTGCGGTAAATGTAGACTCTACCCCGCTCAAAAGCTGGTGCTTTGATGCGTACGTGCGTGCAGTCTATTGCACCCAGCACCTCAGGGTATCCCACTATTTGCTGGAAGAGACGCATATTGCTGGCCACAACCTCACGGTCATTAGGGACATATATATGATCACCGACATGTGCTGACATGGCATCCAGGAACTGGTGCAGTACCCTGGAGGCTGATGCCTGTGATATCCCCATCATATCACCAGTTGGTCTCTGGAAGGTACCTGTTGCTAGTATTCTTAGGCCAACACAGACCTTGGTTTCCACTGGGATGGGTTCCCCTCTGTTGGTTCTGTGTGTGAGATGTGGCCTGCACAGCTCAACAATCTGCTGCAGAAGGTCTCTGTCCACTCTGTAGCGCTCTACTATCTCCAGCTCATGTAACCCATGGTAGGTGACCCTGGGCCTGTATACTCTTCTCCTTCTCCTCACTCTGGGTTGTCTGTCAGCATCTGCATTGTCACCACCCTCAGCAATTCGCCTATGCCTGATTATAACAGCTATGGCAGCCCCTAGCATTTCTGCTCTGAGTTCAGCTTTTTCAGTTTTCAATTCTGATAGCTTACTTTCTTGCAGTATCTCTTGTGAGAAACACCCTGCACTGCTCTTTGCAGTGGTTTAAATGCTGGGTTGGACTTCTAGTCTGCCTGCATAATTGCCTGCTTCCAATTGTTTCCAACAATTAACTGCAGCAGTATCCTCTGGCAGTTTCCGTGTAATTTAGTTGTTTCCTCTCTGTTTCCTCAGGGGGAGCAATGTGCACACCAGCTTAAACACGCTCACAGTCATTTAAACGCGCACACACATCCCTACACAGTGTTACACGCGCGCACACATCCTTACACGGGGTGAACTAGGCTGATTCATGTTAAAACGCGCGCGCACTGCCTTACTCACGTGCACGCCCGCGCAAACCGTTGTAAACGGTTTGCAACACACTCCAATATGTTGAGCCTGCCTTACACGCGCGTACACGCGCGCATGCATGTATTTCAAGAAACTTTGAGTGTATGGATAGCGTAAACCTTCAATTTCTTGACTTTCCTAGTGTTCTGTTGGGACACACCTCCCTCCCTGAAGTCTGTCTGTCATCTTTCACCTTACATTGCCCTACAATCTGGTACATTTGTATCTATCCTTCCCCCGTGATGTCACCTACCTCTTACTCTGTTCCTCCCCCTTCTCTAACTCTTACACTACTCAGAAAGTGCTCATTACCTATGTGGCAGTTTGATTAAGTATTGTAACCCTCATTTACATAGGATTGCCTAGTAATGACTAGTTACATGCCTTACAAGGAGCTTCCCCCCCTTGACAACCACTAAACGGAGGCCATATTGTTTTTGGTCTGCAAGTCCCTCCATCGACATTCCATGTAATACATAAATCCCACAATTGTGGGCTTATAAGCTTCGGTTTTTAGTTTTAGGTAGCGCACCCCGTTTGCGCGGGTGTGCGCTGCAGTTAAACCTCAAAATCCCGTGAAAAAAAAAAGTTATATAACATATTTTTGCAACACTTTTTCATGCCAATGGCCACATATTTGGCCATTGGCATGCTTAATGAAACAAATGCACCCTTTATTTGGAGCTGACATAGCTCCATTTTTAATTTGCAGAAATGTACTCAGTTGTCAGCTGAGTACATTTCTGCAGCTAACACGTCCGTTACACGGACTGGTTTCTGCTTCGTGGATCGCTCAGATACCTCATTTGCATATCTTTGAGCTGCAAATGAGGTATTGAGCATTTCCACGCCCAGTCCGTGTAAGAGACGTGTTAGCTGTCTCTTACACGGAGATTTGGGCTGTTCCTGAATCGGGAGGCTTACACTACTCTTGAACTCCGTGTAAGCCTTCCTGAATCTGGCCCATGGTGTTAGCTGTGCTGGACATACCTCTCAACTATCCTCAACTGGGTTTTCATATACACACACACACACACACACACACACACACACACACACACACACACACACACACACACACACACACACACACACACACACACACATGCAATCTCTCTCACAGACATACATACACACACACATATATACACACACACACACACACACACACACACACACACACACACACACACACACGCACACACGCACACACGCACACACACACACAGACACACACACAAAACTTTAAAATAATAATATTGTATACTTCATACATGACTCCCATGTGCATATCATGGTATATCTCTGTAATCTACATCCAGCTCTATCATCATTCTACCCTGTCTCTATCACCCATCAAATTGTTTCAGGAATAAACCTTTGTACCCTTATAAACTGCACTGCATACTTGTCCTACTGTTTCTTACTAAATTTTCTTTAGAAAAACAAATATTCACATCACATGAGGAAGAACTGAAATAATGCACCAGATTTAACTCCTTTGCCCTAGAGCAACTTTGTGCGTGTGTTTCTGTGTCTGTGCATCTATATGGGTAAGGATGTGCACATTCGTGTGTATATGTGTGCATGTGTGTGTAAAAATGTGTAGCACAGCGTCTGTGAAAATAATTACAGTGTTCTTTCCTAATTTCATATTCATAGTGAACTTTCATACAAATCCATAGCATTTACTTACTTTGTCTCTTAAATTCAAAACAAAACATTTTACACATACAAATACTACCATTGACAATATTAACAAAAACAACAGTTCACCTCTGTGATCCAACAGTGATACCAAAAAGTGTGACTGCAAATCGAAATTAATGCAGCCATGGATTTATATCAGAACATTGATTGTTCGGAAAGTCAAACTCCATATGGTTGAGACCATATGATCGACTTGTTGAAAAGTTGAATGAATTGTACTGATTTTGCAGTAGAGTGATGATTATTGAATGTGCTCTTTTCCACACAGTAGCACAATTTCAGATTTTGTATATATCAATTGCAGGGGGTGTAGTGGGTATAGAGGGTGCTTGCTCCCCTGCAAAAACATACTATTCATCTTTTCTGAAAGTCGATCATATGGTCTCGACCATATGAAGTTTGATGTTCTGAACACTTGATATTGTGAGATAAATATATATGTAATTATGTATGTAGTTGTATATATTTCATTTAGTAATCGTAAGCAAACGAAGTGCATTATAACCCAGAAGAACCCATACTATTCATGACTTCCCAAATTTATTTATTTGTTTTATTTATTTATTGCTTTTGTTGGCTGTGAATACATGACTGGGTGGAAAAAAACTCTTTCTTTGGAAGCCCAGATACACAGAGAAAGTAACACACATACATACATACATACTGTACTTATATTGTATGATGAATCATTTAAACATACAATAATGAGAAAAAAAAACAATGACTGCTTGAGGATGCAATAGCAAGAAAACAAAGTCATTAACAACCTACATATGAATACCCTTTGCAGACACATATTGTATTCATAATACAATCAATACAGTGATATGAAAAAAAATCATTCAAAGGTAGATCAGAATAAGTGTATTTTACTAACAACGTTTGGATCCACAGCATTTTATATAAATAGGAGAGTAGTAAAGTGAACTTTCACAATGATGTAAAGTTGAGTTCAATATGGTACAGTGTATGTGGCCAAACAGCTATAACTGGATGATATTGAAAATACTGGCCAAGAAGTTATTTAGAGCAGAATTTCATTAAGGTATGGAACCTTATCAACATCAACACTGATGTCATCTGAACTTCTGCTGAACTCACATAAGAGTAATCCTTGTAAGGATTAAGAATTAAAGAAATAAGTTGAACATCATTATTTCAAAAGAAAGACACCCCATTCCTCAACTGCTTTCATGCACTGAACTGACAGATTTAGAGAGATATCTAACATGGCATAAAAGGTCAGAGGGTATTCCACAGATACATACAGGGAGGCAAATCATCACAATCAAAAATGAAAGAAAAAAGGAAAAAAATTGTAAATCAGGGAGAAATTATGCCAAAACCACTATAGGAGGCACTGCAACAATAAAACAACCATGAAGGTAAGAAAAGTGAAATTACGTTACATCACTGATGCACAATTGGCATTCTTTCTGTGACAGTTTAAACTACTATTGAGCACTACCTTAGTTATTTAGTATATCAGCCAACTAAATGTAAGGGATACCTGTAATTCTGAGCGTACTTCTAACATTTAGCAGCATTTTGGAAGAGATAAAATCAGAGATATCACATTCATTAAAAATAAAAAAATATAAAATTGACATT
>NC_056725.1:896572180-896669680 GCF_019279795.1 Protopterus annectens | reverse complement strand
CACCCAACTTACAGTCACCCACAAACTTGGTCAGCAACAGGCCTTTTATCTTTGCCTGGACAGTACGGGTCCTAGGACAGATCCCTGTGGGACACCTTTAGTGACAGGTTTGCGGTTGAAGGCTGAGGTGCCTATTTTGACCTTGTAGGTCCAAAAGTGAGTCAGATGGCCACCCACCTGATGAGATAGTGACTTACACCAAGTTGTGTTAGCTTTTCAATAATGCCCGAGTAGGGTATTGTGTCAAAGGCTTTGGCCAAGTCGAGGTAAGCTGTATGTACTGACTTTCCTTCATCCAGAGATTTGCTGATAGACACAAAGAAGTCAACCAGATTCAACATGCAAGATCTGCCCTTGACAAACCCAAACTGGGTGGGATCAAGTGCTTGGAGATTTTCTATGTTCTTTTTTATGAGATCCATAATAATATGCTCCATGGCTTTACAGATCAGAATTGTCAAGCTAATGGGACTATGGTTTCCAGGGTCAGTAGTGGCACCACCTTTGTGCAAGGTGATGACAATGGCAGTTCTCCACTCTGCTGGAATGAAGCCTGTACCTAGGCTGTGGTTGAATAGGGTGCTCAATGGTGAAGCTAGTTCTTGCAGAGATGGTCTAGAATACAGCCTTGCATACTATCAAGTCCCATGGAAGCTGTGTTCTTTGCCTTGGATAGGGCCTTTAACATTTGATGTATGGATATGTGAGGTGCAAGACAAGTATCAGGGATGTCGAATGGACCTTTGGGGGGTCAGGGAGTGAAGTTTGTGCTTAACCTATCTGCTAGTAGGTTGGCTAAGTCAACAGGATCAGTGTAAGTGGTACCGTCATGTACTAATTTGGAAAAAACTGGGCTTTGCCATGGAGGTTCCTGACATAACTGAAGAAGGCTTTGTGGTTTCCTTTTGTTTTGGAGGCTAGTTTCGGCATATAACTGGCTTTGGAGATTTTCACTAGTGATCTAATTTGCTTGTTGAGGTGCAGGAGGGAGTTTTTTCAATTTGGAATTTGTTCCTTTTTTCCCTTGGGCAACAGTTTTTTCCTTTTGTTGTAAAGCCTGTTGATAGAGGATGTCCACCAGACAGGTTAGTGTTTCGTTGAGGAGCAGGATTAGATCTTTTTGATATGGCTGAGTCTATGCAGTTGTACATGCTTGCAATTTGTCCAGGCAAAGCATAGAATTTGAAAATTACAGATGGCATTTGTGTGTGTGTGTGTGTGTGTGTGTGTGTGTGTGTGTGTGTGTGTGTGTGTGTGTGTGTGTGTGTGTGTGTGTGTGTGTGTATCTCTCTCTCTCCACACACACACACACACACACACACACACACACACACACACATATACACATATATATATGTATATATATATATATATATATATATATATATATATATATATATACCTATTAATTTTTGTGGTGGGTATAATGGCATCAAAGAGAGCAATTTCCCAAAAGTAGTCTTATAAAACAATTTGTATGTTAGTTTTTGAGACATCTCTCCCTCTCTATATAGATAGACAGATAGATAGATATAAAATATCATTCTTAAATAGTGACAGTTAATTTTCTTGTTTTTTTTTTTTTTTGGTCTTGAAGCTAGAAGCAGAAAATTGATTGAAGTTTAACTCCTGACAAATTCAGGTTTGTCCGTCTGGCAACAACAAGATATCTAAAAATATGTCTAACAATGTATAGTGATGCTATCTTTGCTCACTGTAATGACCAAGGTGTTACTGGTTCAAAAGGTATCTTACTCATCTTGTATACTGGAATTTCAAACTGCTGTGGAATATACCGCCACCCCAGGTGCTTGGATTCAGATGTCCTTCAAGAATGCAACTGCAGTCATAACATATGGGTTGTCCTGCCTCAGGCAGCCCTCGGTCGGCCAGATTCCAAAGTCTGGGTCCGACATCGGCTGATGTCGCATTTCTCTCCGACGTCAGAGTGGCTGGAGTACATAAGCATCAGCCGACACCATTTTCTTCAGTCTTTCTTGCCGCGCGGTGCCCGAAGCAGAAGCAGTTCACAAGTGCCGGTCGGTCAGCTCCTGTATTCTTCAATTCCGAAGTCATCAAAAAAGCTAAGTACCCCGTTGGGGACCTTTTCTTGCCTCAGCCGATGTCAGAAATTACTGAAAAAGTTAACAATTGTCTTTCTTGTGGTAAACAAATACCTCATAAGGATTTCCACTCTTACTGTCTTCCTTGCCTTGGCCCAGACCACGACGTCTCGGCCTGTGTAGCCTGTGCTCGCTTCAACAAGTGCACTCTCAGGCGCCGGGCGGAGTTCGCTGAAGATTTTTTCGGTGAAAAATTTGCTTATACAATGCCGTCGGAACTTCCAACATCGCAAACTCCCAAGAAACGAAAAGACCGGGACCGACATTCGCGGCCCGCGTCTACCACCGACTCCACGCCAAAACCTACCGCGAGTGCTCTGGTTCCCCCTGAGACGGTTATTCCACCGCTCCAAACCGAAGACACCGCATTACCGACGACTCCAATTCCGGATATCACTCCGACGCCAGTTATTGATTTTCCTCCGGATACCGAAACCGAGGAAATGCCAGAGACCATTGCTGTAGATAAGGTCACTCCTGCACGTGGAGCTGCTAGGCCTCCTATGGCCATGTCTATTAAGGCCTACACTAGGGCTAAGGCAGCCAGCAAGACCAAGCATCTTACTGCTAAAGCCTTACCTCAGCCTATTCCAGAGACACAAATTATGACTATGGCTGCTGACTTCATTTCTATGATTAGAGGTTCACAGGCCCATCCTGAGAGAGGATCCCAGCCTCCTTCTGATAAAAGGCCCCGGGTTGAACCCTCTGACCCTATTCCTTCAAATGAAGATTCTGAGGACTCTGTCCACTCTGATGGCCAGGAAGAGCTCTTCCAGACCTATGAGGACTCGGATGCAGAGGATTCCATCCCCTCGGCCTCCCCTCCTGAGGATATTTCTTTTGGGGAAGTTCTGCATACCATGAGGGAACATTTCAAGTGGCAAGGCCAGGAATATTCTGATTCCAGAAAGCGCCTTCGAACTTTCCTTAAAAAGCCCCAGCACAGGCCATTAGCTATTCCTCCTGTGCTTGATGTTTTGGATGATTTATATTCTGACTCTAGTGTTACCCCTGACTCTCTTCCTCCTGCTCCAGCCAAGCCAGACAGGTATTACAGGGTCCCAGAAACACATTCCCATTTATTCAGGGCCCATACTGCTGATTTGGAAACTATTTCTCAGGGACCTAAAGGTGTTTCAGCTTCCACCTCTAAAAATCCTTTGCCCTCCAACAGGGAAGCTAGGTCATTAGAGAGATGGGATAAAAAGGTTTACACCTCCACTACTTTATCTATGAGAGCTTTGAATTGCCTTTTTCATATGTTACAATATCAGGATTTCCTGTTAGAAGATTTACAGAAAACATTGGCCTCTCCTGATCCTTTAGACAGGAAGTCTTTGCAGGAAGCTGTACATAACTCTCAGCAAGTAAGCAATCACTTCCTGCAGTGTGGATATGATGCACTGGAAGCTTCATGTAGGGCAGCTATGACAGAGGCAGTCATTCGAAGACATGCATGGTTAAAAGCTCAACCTCTACCAGATCATGTAAAGGCAAAACTTCTGGATGCACCTTTGGAAAAGAACAAGCTTTTTGGTGCTAATGCTAAGGATGTGTTAAAGTCCATTGAGGAAAAAGCAAAATCAGTTCAGACAGTGAAAGATTTCCTCCAGGTTCAACCCCCCCAGATTCAGTAGGAATTGGCCTTCAAAAAACTGGTCCTTTCCTAATCCTGAAAAATTTCAAAGGGGTAAAAACAGACGTGGCCGAGGAAGAGGACAATACAGAGGTCCTTACAGGGGACGACAATGGCAGCCAGCAAACCAAAGAAGTGACACAGGGGTTTCACCTGCCCCACAACCGCAATCTTAATGACTTTCCTCTACTTCCGCCTACCAGGGAACAAATAGAAGCTCCCTTGGGTGGGAAATTATCTCTGTTTGCAGACAATTGGCACAGACTGACAAAGGACAAATGGATTTTGGACATTATAGACCGAGGTTACAGGTTCCATTTTCATACCTTACCAAGAAAACAAGGCATGCCAAACCTACCACAAAACCAGAGGGCAGAGGCTATCAAGCAAATCTCTCTGCTGACTTGGATGAAAGCAATAGAAAGAGTTCCACAACAAGAACAAGGCCAGGGGTTTTACTCAAGACTGTTCCTTGTTCCAAGAAAAGAATCTCAATGGAGACCAATACTGGATTTGTCCACATTAAACACCTTTCTTATAGTACCAAAGTTCAAAATGCTGACTCTACAGCAACTCCTTCCCATGCTGGGCAAGGGGTCTTGGCTGATTACTCTGGACCTCAAGGAGGCATACCTGCATGTCCCTATCAGACACAGCTGCAGAAGATACCTCAGATTTCTTGCAGGGCCAGAGCACTATCAATTCTTAGCATTGCCATTTGGCTTATCTACTGCGCCCAGAGTATTCACAAAATGCCTGGCTTCAGTAATTGCTCACTGCAGGCTCCAGGGGATCCAAATTTACCCGTACCTGGACGACTGCCTCATACAAGCAGATGTTGACAAAAACTTGGACTATGTCATACGATTACTTCAAGCTCTGGGATACACAGTCAACTTCCAAAAATCAAGACTTCAGCCATCCCAGCAAATAATCTTCTTAGGAGCCAAATTAGACACAGCCTGCCAAATGGCTTACCTAACAGAAGACAAGCAAAAGAAGTTAACTCATTATTTCAAAGGTTTGGCAAAACTTACCCAGATGACTGCAAGGAGATTCCTACAGGCCCTGGGTTACATGGCATCCTGCATTCTCCTGGTTCCATTAGCAAGACTACACATGAGAAAGCTTCAATGGTACCTAAAAAGCCTATGGTCTCAGCACAGCAACAACTTAGAGACAACCATACCGCTCATTCCATGCCTACAAAAGGAATTCCTATGGTGGGCCTTGGTAAGCTAGGCAAACACAGGTATGTCATTCAAAAAACCACATATTACACAGACCATGACCACAGATGCCTCAGACCTTGGATGGGGGGCGCACATGGAAGGCAAGTGTATACAAGGACAATGGTCTCCAAAGGAAACACATCTGCATATAAACCAAAAGGAAATGCTGGCAGTAATGCATGCCATCGAGGCCTTTCAACACCAACTTCAGCAAGGCCATTTACTGATACGGACAGACAACACCACTTTGATGTGGTATATAAACAAGCAAGGGGGCACCCATTCTTACCCCCTTTGCAGACTGACAATGCATCTTTGGGAAAAATCACTGAGCCTAAACATTCAGTTACAATCCCAGTTTGTTCCAGGCAAAGACAATGTGCTGGCGGACAGCCTAAGCAGGAATTTCACAGATCCACACGAGTGGAGGTTACATCCGAAGATCTTCACACAGCTCACTTTGACATGGGGCAGGCCAGAAGTAGACCTATTTGCCTCTCACCTCAACCATCATCTACAAAAATTCTGCTCAAGGACATACCATCCACAAGCTTGGAAAATAGATGCTCTCATTCAACTGGAACTTCCTAAAATCTATGCTTTCCCACCTCTGCCACTGATGACCTCAGTATTACTAAAGATCAAAGCAGAGAGACCCAAGGGGATCCTAATAGCTCCAGACTGGCCAAGACAACACTGGTATCCACTACTATGGAGCATATGTCACACCAAGAAGTGGGCCCTTCCCCAATGGCCTCTACTTTTGACTCAACACAACTTCAAAACAGTGCATCCAAACCTTCAGACACTGCAGCTAACAGCCTGGGAGATCCCATGAATAACCTCAACCTATCTCTCTCCAAGGAAGTTCAGTGGATACTAACAGAGGCTCGAAGACCATCCACCAGAATGGTTTACTTAGCAAAATGGAAGAGATTCAGCATTTGGAATACCAGCAAGGGACAGGATGCATCATTATTGAACATCCCACTCATCCTGGAATATTTGGCAGATATGCTAAAAAATGGACTCTCATATTCTTCCATAAAGATACATGCATCAGCTATTTCAGCTAGGTATAACACTGATCCGCCTGTCTTTTCACATCCTTTGCTAAGGCAATTCCTCAGGGGAATCAAGAACATTAAACCACCAAGAAAGGCTCCAGTGCCAGCCTGGGACCTCAATTTTGTCCTAGAAAAACTGACTCTACCTCCATTTGAGCCAGCAGCTTCAGTTGACTTGCAATTTCTCTCATGGAAGACAGCTTTCCTGTTGGCAATTACCTCAGCAAGAAGGGTTTTGGAACTACAGGCCCTAATGGCAATACCACCGTTCATAATTTTCCACAGAGACTGGGTTTCATTAAGGACCAACCCTACTTTTATGCCAAAGGTGGTATCTAGGGTTTCTTTAAATCAAGCTATTCATCTGCCTGCTTTCTTCCCCAATCCTGAGAATAAGGGGGAAAGACTGTTACATACCTTGGACATTCACAGACAACTTCGATACTACCTGGACAGAACCAAGACCACTAGGAAGTCTGAACAACTTTTTGTAGCTTATGCCCCTGCAGTCAAAGGAAAAGCAATTTCAAAACAGACTATTTCAAAATGGATTGGACATTACATCAGATTATGTTATTCCTTTCATAGAAAGACTGTTCCAGCCAATGTCAGACCACATGCCACCAGAGCTACAGCCACCTCTACAGCATTCTTAAGAGGGGTGCCTAATAAGGACATTCTAGAACCTGCTACATGGAGCTCCGTGCATACATTCTCCAAACACTACAATCTCCCTCTATACTCCAGATCCAGAGCAGGCTTTGCTTCGGCAGTCCTGCAGGGTTTGATTGCCACACCATCTTTTTCCTAGAGCATTCCTCCTCCCCCAGCTAAGCTATGGTACTCTACCCATATGTTATGACTGCAGTTGCATTCTTGAAGGACATAGTACAGTTTTGTACCTACCATAAATGTAGCTGTCCGATAGATATGCAACTGCAGTCGGATTTTCCCTCCCTCCATACCCCTCTATGCCTAGGGTCCACTCCTATCCCTGTTTCTCTTAGCTGGGGATATCTGTTATGGTGTATCTGTTTATTGCTCATTTATTTGTCTGGAATCCTGTTTTTGTCTTCCAATTTGATTACAGCCTTCCTTGGAGGGCACCTGGCATCTGGGGCAAGAAACACTGAAGAAAATGGCGTCAGCTGATGCTTATGTACTCCAGCCGTTCTGACATCGGAGAGAAATGCGAAATCAGCCGACGTCGGACCCAGACTTTGGAATCCGGCCGACCGAGGGCTGCCTGAGGCAGGACAACCCATATGTTATGACTGCAGTTGCATATCTATCGGACATCTACATTTATGGTAGGTACAAAACTGTACTTTTTCCAGTGCAGACCCTGCAGTGCCTCATGAGGGGATCCTGCACTCCTTCATTTGCCTTCCCTCAGATAGGACATTGAAGCAACAACCCATTTACTTAAGTTGGTGAGAGGTCAGGTGGATATAAGAAATTCCACAGCACTTATCAAAAAAGTAAGGGAATTTCCCAAGACTTCTAGTCAAAATTTCCCTCTTCAGTATAAATTTCAGCTCTGGTCTCCCAAGAAAAGAGGCCACTGGCTTAGTGGAACTAACCTGTTCAACAAAAGATAGAAATGAAAATATATATTTAAAGTATATGTCCAACTTGTATAGGCTATAGCACTTTGTGTATGACCATTTTAAAGTTTTTTTTTTTATGTACAATAACATCTTACGGTTATGAAGTCATAGTTTTGCAAAAGATTCAAATACGGTGCCAACAAATGTTTATAATTTTCCCATTTACAAACTCCATATGTCATTCATTTCTCTCTAACAGTGTTAGCAACTGTTTTATACTTCTTGGCTATCACAAGGATTTTATCTTTAACAAATCACCCACAATTGTTCCAGCTGATTTCCCAGTACTATTGATGGAATGTCAAGTGCTGCTCTTTGAAATCCAGCTCTCTTTCTTTCCACATAATCAGTAGCAGAATCCACAATTTTCTTTGCTACACCATCCATTCATTATCCCTTGCTGAGCAACTATATTATTTCCAGAACAAATCATTCTCTCTAAAGCATTATAAGATATCTATACACAACCAACTACAGTAGAAAGATTATCATTATGATAAAAGTTTTGATGCCTGGATCTGTTTTATATTTATCTCAGGAAAGGCTCACTTTTCTTTTTCGTCAAGGTCTGAATATACAGTTGTTTAGTGAATCATTTTTGAACTTTAAGTTGAGACCCTGTAAAACTGATGGTACAGTTATTACACTCCTAGTGAATCACATGCTTCATTTTGTTCTACTCTTTTGGCTAAGTGTCATCTTTATAATAACTGATTCCATAAAGCTTATGCAATACATTTTAGGTAGCTTAGTGGTAGGGTACTCTGAGGATGGTGTATATGGTTGTGGGTTCTAATCCTGGAAGGGGTTATTATTTTGGGGTTGGGAGGGTGGCCTAATGGTTAAGATGTTTGCATTACAAACAGAAGGTACAGGATTTGAGTCTCGCAGGGGATAATTGGCTAGGATTAAAATGGCTTGCAAGGGCAGTTAGCCTAGTACTAATCTATGAACCTATTAGGAGCACATAATGAGTTAAATGCATGTTAGTAATGGTTTAGCAATGTGATAAATGTGTGCTTCTATTCTTGTAAAATTCTTGCTAATCCTTGTTATCACGAAGCTATTAAGCAGTCACCTACCTTGTGATCAAGTAAGCATACTTTGAACACTACCTCATTGACAAAAAACCTTTGATTGATCTATTAAATGACTCTTCAAATTACTGGAAGGTCAAACATTGGCTCCCATCTGGCTGAGAACAAACAAACATATCAGTGCTGTATGACAGAAAGGCCTGAAGAGGAAATAAAAAAGTACAGCAGTAGTTTATTGTTCTGGTACATCATAAGATATATGTAAAAGCAAATAGTCTCTGGTTTCAGTCTGCCCGGGGTAAGGATTTATTCATGTACATTGATCAGGCCATTTCAATTCAATTACTGCAGCTATTGCATTTATTTCTGTATATATTATCAGTTAATTACTCAGTTTATTTATTTATTTACTGTAGAGTATTGTTTTTTTTAGATTTGATTTCCCCAAGGTATTTTTCCCAGTTGCTGTCGGTTGAGTCAGAATTGTGGTATTGTGCATTTTTTCCTTTATTTACTTAATTATTTACTTACTCACTTATAAATGTTCAGTGTAGTCTCTTTGTACATTTATGTACTTATTTATTTCTGTATTTCCCTAAATGCTCTGATAAAATGAATGGTCACTGAATAAGCTGATCAATACATTTTGTACATCAAAGTGGCATTCGAAGTCTGCTTATATGAAATGTGATGTAAGAGCTACTTTTCTATTCTCTCATGCATAGTAAGTATAAGCCTCTTTACATTTTAAGTATTTATAAGTTTGAGACACCACACCATCAGGTATATAGTTTGCAACCAACACTGGAGTACTTTACAATGGCATCCATTTTTTCCTTCTAGTTATGTATGCCAGTTAAGATAAACACAGTCAGGGAACATTATATTCACCTTAGATGGTTCATCATCCTACAAAGTTTCAGTGTATTGAACTGCATCAACTGATTATCCAGTTCATGTGTATTCAGATGGAAGTGTTGAAACTCCTGTGCCCTTGTACATCTGCAGAAGGGCACCTAAACAATCTCCCTTTTCCAGTCAACTTGTACTGTTCATCTCATCCTGCTCCTACTTCTACTACGTTGTCAGAATCCTCCAGATTAAAGATGCCTGTCCTCTAAAATGAGTCAATTAAAACACCAAATAAGAAGCTGCAGCCATTATTGTATAAACAGACACCATTAATGATGCCACAACCAATTAACGTGTCGACAACATATTAACCACATCAAAACATAGTTATGCCAGTTGATGTAAGCAAGCCTGTTATGGCTAAGGTTTAAGGTCTGGGTGCATAAGCCAAGCTGCCTCAGACCTACATAAAAAGACCCTTTGGATTTGCCTTGCAGCCCAAGCTCAGCCTGGCCATGGCCAAGGCTTAATATTCAAACCAACCTGCCTAGAATGAAGAGACCACAGAAACACAACAGGAGAAAACAAGGACAAGGATGGGGGATCACTAGGTAGCTGCCAATCTGGCATGGATCCATGCCACCCCCCCAAAAGCATCTCACCTGGGAAAGGCTGGTATACTTCACACAACATAAAGTAAAGACAATCCACAAAAATGTTTTTGCAGCCAAGGTAATGTCCAGATTAAATAAATCAAAACCTATGTTGTTCAATTGGACTCCATTGGGGCTATAAAATTATGTGGCTGGCTTATCCAAATACACATGATTGATCAGTTGAATCCCAGTTTGGCTGTCCACCTGAGCTTGTAAAAATGTAAACACTGCAAGAAATTCCAAAAACGCAAAAGCAGTGGAAGTCAAATTGCCCAAAACACGACCTCTTTCCACACAGATGCAGGAAACAATTTTATTAAGCTTTAACAATGCTTTTTGTTGCTTACAAAAAACAACTTCTTCAGGATTATTCTGCCATCGTGCTATGGTTGTTCCCAGGAAGTGATCTAGGAATCTTTTTACTCACTGGGGACAAGCTTGCAGTATTTTCTATTAAAACTGTGTTGGCTTTGAATACACAGTAAGCTATCCAGGTAGAAAAGGCCCAGCACCTGAACAGTTAAGGAGTGAGACGGCAGGGCAGGCTGTTTATATGCAACTGGTTTGTGCTGGAGTATGTTTTAAAATGATTTGTACTAAAATCAGTAAAGACGTTTATGTGTGAGGTAGAATAAGGAGTAATGAACTTGTAAAGATTAATAACACGCATTACTACATGTTAACTAGGAAGTGTGTGGTTTATACATGAGGCAAGGTGGTGACTTATTATGTGGTGAAAACATAAGAGAGAGAGAGTAATGCTGTGGTTTCTCAAAGTGGGCAACTCAAGGCAAAGTGTCACGTTTATTTATTCATTATTTATTTGGCATTTGTTTACTGGGAAAGTCTGACTGTTCCAGAAAGTGCCCAGTGTCAGTGGAGGCCAATGGAGAAAAGTTCCACTATCACAATCTTTCAAAAATTAGTTACAGATAGCTTAAATCACAAAATATCATGATGCACTACAAACCATAGGGATGAAAAAATGATGTACTAAGAACATAGAACATATGTTTCATAGTAGAGTGCAATGAAAAGCAAAAACATGAATTGGAAAAATATGTGAGGAAATATTCATTAGTCATATTATTTGTTACATAAAATAGTATATGATAAATGAGACCTGAGGCAATTCTAATAAGATATTTAAAAGAGATATTAGAGATTACATTATTGGAGACAGTGAGTGGGAATTTAGTGATGTCTTAGTATAAGAGAGGTGTTCATATTATGGTTATAGAAGGAAGAAGGTCGGAGAGAAAAGGAGATTATAAGAATAATGGAGGGTAGGGTGTCTTTAGGTATCTTAACTCAGTAGGGATGAAACAATAAGAGGCAGAGGAAAGGTCTACAGCAGTGAAGTGGCTAAGGTAAGGTAGTGTAAAAAAAAGAAAGAAATGGAGTAGGAGGTTGGAGAGGGATGTGAGGTGTGACTTAGGTTGAAGGGGGTGCATGAAGTACAGTGAGCAAGTTCAGCCAGGACTGGCACAGGAGTGGGTTCATGATTTTGTAAAGTATTCCTTTGGGGAGCATTTAAAAGTGGGTAGGACAGAAATAGTTCTGGGGGTTAGAGGTAAGGAGTTGCATTTTTTGCTACTGCGTATAGACTTTGTCCAAGGGGTTATTTGGTTCATTTATGGTAAGGCATTGTTTGTCTTCTGATTTGAGAGTTCTTTTAGGGAAATATATGTTGATCAAAGGGGTAAGAGCTGGGCAGGCTAATGGTTTGTGTATGATTTTATGTATTGGTTTAAATTGAATGTAGGAGAGGTGGAGGGGGAGTTCCAGCCAGCTAAGGGTATGCAGAGTTTGACAGTGATGGGTAAAGAAGGATGAATTAGTAGTAAACTTGGCAATTTTGTTGCAGCAGCTTTCAAGTTTTTTTTATTTTTGAGAATTATAAATTGGGTACAATTGGTGCTCCATAGAGTAGAGAGAGCAGATAGTAGGTTTTAGTTAGAGTAATTTTTGTGGGTGTGCTCAGTAAATGTTTGTTTCTGTAGAGCATGCTTAGTGTTTGATTGGTTTCCTTGATATTGTTTTGGATGTGGAGGTCACATTTAAGATTATCATCTATTATGACTGCTAATTATTTGGTATGGTGGATTAATTCAATTTCTGTGTCATTTACAAAAAAATATTTTGAAAAAGTGCTTTGTTAAGGGTGTGAGTTTTAAGAGTAAAGTGAAAGTTTTTTTTTTTTGAGGGTTGAGTAAGAGTTGTGGTCTTGTAAGCCAGGTTTCAATGGGGATGACAGATTGTGGAGTTATTTCTTGGAGGAAAGTTAAGTTGTTTGAAAAGCAGATGATGGTACAGTTATCTGCATATTGAATCAAAGTGTCTTCACAAGAAGATGAATGTATTTTCTTGATAAAAATATTGAATAGTAGATGGCCAAGGATAGATCATTGTGAGACTCCTGTGGAAATGGGAAGGTATGCAGAGATGGATATTTGCCATTTTACAGCTTGTCTGTTGGCAAGGTAGCTAGAGAACCATTGAATTGATAGAGATGATAGGCCCAGGGGAAAGCTGATTGAGTTTAGTGTGTGTGAAACCATGTAAAATGCTTTTGCTAGCTCTAGAAATACTGCAGGTACGTGTATTAGAGTTGTGAGCTTAATTGACAGTGTCTGTAAATGACAGTAATGCAGTGGAGGTGATGTGGTTTAGCCGAAATCCATGTTGTGTATTTGTGATTAGATTATTCTGTAAGAGACAGTGGCAAAATTGTTGATGTATACATCTTTTAAGGATTTTAGAGTGGGGAGACAGAATGGTTATGAGATGGAAATTTGTAATGTAGGTGGAATTACCTGCTTTACTTAAGGGATTATATGTGCAGTTTTCCATAAATTAAAGACACAGGAATCTGTTATTGATCTATAAATAATAATACTGATTGAGTATGCCATTGCATCTGTAGCTAGATTAGTTATTCTAGGGGAAGGATGTCAGCTGAGTAGAAGCAAGGTTTTAGTTTATGCAAAAGCATTTTTTATGAGAGTTATAGAAACTGGTTGAAAGGTAAAGTGGGTGGAGCTGTGTATGTGTGTGTGTGTGTGTGTGTGTGTGTGTGTGTGTGTGTGTGTGTGTGTGTGTGTGTGTGTGTGTGTGTGTGTGTGTGTGTGTATCTGAGAGGTTCCAGTTAGGTATGTTTGTGAAGTAATAGAGGAAGTTAGCTGCATAGAAGAGTGTGTGTAAGGTAAGTTTGAGGTTAGGTTGGCTATACATTCTATGAAGTATTTGTCAAAATAGGTAGCTGTTTGTTGAGTAGGAACAGAACAGTAAAACAGTTTATAAAACTGCAGTGAGACAGGAGGAAAGACAAATCCTGATAATTTTAAATCAATAACACAAGCTGCTAGATTCCTGTTAACATACACCTAAGTTGACTGCAACATGCAGTATTACAGTGACTTTTGCTTGAAATGAGGCTATAGTAGTTGGGGAACAAATGAGATGAGGGGAGGACCTATCAAGTACTTCAATGGAATGCAGTTACCCCCCCCCCCCCCCACACACACATACACACAGACGGTTTTCCAACAAAAACAATCAATGAGGTAGAATGTTTATGGATACAAAGACAAGGTCTTTGAGCTCTATATTTCTGTATCATGGGCTTCTAAACCTCCATGTCAGATTACAGTATTAGTAGCAGGCTGTGGTACAATTACTGGAATCAAAGTGAGGGTCGATGCCTGTTAAAAATAGATGGGTGGATGACAGGAAAGTACACTTATTTGGATTTTTACAGGGCATCAGAAGGACATTTTGTCATTTAGATATTACTGATAACAGTCAATAAATAATAATGAATAACTGGAACATGTTAAAGGGGCATTCTGAGCTGCACAAAAATACAGGTGAAATTGTATGGTACTAATCTACAGTTATGTTTTGAAAGTAATATTACAGACTGACAGCAATACAATTGCAGAAAAAACTGCATAAATGTATCCATGTGAGTTTTGTAATTTAGGCTTATTTATGCTTGTCTGTATGTTAAGATAATTAATTTGAAAAGAAGTTGGGGTTTTCTGCCCATTATGATTGCAGTTCCACATTTGTTGTATATGTTTCCTTCTGTGACAGATGTGAGGTATTATACATTGGCAGGGCATCCCATAAGCTGTCATAAAAGATGTATAAACATCTTTACACAATCAACAACAAACAAACATCTAATTTGCTGTATAAGCATGTTCATTTTAAGACTTTTTATTGATTTATTTATTTTTTCTGCTAGATCATGCTACAAGAACTATTCATTGTGGAGATATGGAAAAATCAAATATAAAAGAGTTACATTGGCAACACACTTTGCATGTTACAATACCAGGACTGAATGATTCAGTTAACAACAAATGTATGTTGAAGTTAAAAGCGGCTAAGTTACAGAAAGATCTTGGAATTTACAACGTTTTTGAAGGTACCATTTAAAACAATGCTTAAAAATATATATGTATTTAGACTTAATTTTAGCCACCTCTTTCCATAAGAGGAAGAAGGGGCCAGATTGGGAGTGCACTTACAACTGCCCATCCAGTCCTTCAGGTTACCCTTAAATAACTTCATGGAGCTGATCTGTTCTACCTCTAAGGGGACAATATTCCATAAAAGAGGTAGTCTATGCAAAAAAATATCTTTCCCATCAGTCCATTTTATTTATGTTCAGGTGATAGTTTAGTTCTTTTGAGTTGGTATTTAGGGTGGTATTAGTTGTATGAAATGTGAATAAGGTGACAGAAGACAGCATAATTTGAGGGTCTGTAGACAAGGCATAGATCTCTTCTCAAAAGACAGTAGGAAGTGAAAAACAGTGAAGACATTTTAAGGTGGTCAGGGTAACTAAAGAAGGATAGGCCCTTGATTGCTCTCTTATTTTATTAATGATCTGGTGATGGTGGAGTAAACAGAAACAGTGATCTGTTTGGATATAGCAGGTATGCCTCTGATAATTACTATGACTATATAAAAGGATTTCAAAACAACAGTGGTCATGGTCACAGGGTTACCAAAATACAGTTCATCGTAAATGAAGGTGCCCAAGACACTAATACCTGACACAATTTTTTGAGGGGTGTTGTCTGTGTGATACCAACAGGAGTGCCTAAATTTGCCAAAGGGCATCTCACTATACTTTTTGGCATTTAGTCCAAGACAGCGGTCCAAGCAACATTTGTTAACATGAGATAGACCCTTCTAGAGAATATGTAGGCCATCTGAGGTATTTATCACAGGTCTGAGTGTGAAGCTATTGGAAAACTTCATCAGCTGCAGGTCATTGGTGTATGCTTTAACTTCAAAGTAGTGTATACTAATAAAGAGTGGTCCCAGGACTGATCTCTGAGGGACACTACTAGTCACTAGTCTTTTAGTTGAGTGTGACTACAATACTAATTGATACTAACTGACTGCGTTTGGTCTGTGAGCTAGTTTTCTTTCCAGTGGGTAACATAGGGGGGTTACATTTGACTGGATTAGCTTATCAATGATGCCCAAGTATAGAATGGTATTGAAGGTTTTGGCCAAGATCAGATATTGTGTGTGAACTGATTTACCTGTGTCTAACATCTTAACAGCTTGTTCAAAACAGTCCAGCAGGTCTAATTGGCAGGATCTCGTTTTAACATACACAAATTGGCCAGTGTGCAGGATTTGAAGACTTCCTTGTTTATAAAAGTAAATAATAATGTGCTCAATTGTCTTACAGATAAGGCTGATAGGTCTGCAGTTGCCTTGGTCAGTCACTTGTCACCCTTTATGGATTATGATGACTACAACAGTTCTCTATAATTCTGACAGAAATCCAGTAGAGATGCTGAATATTAATAGATGTAATAAGTGGTCAGCCCAAAGGCATTTAATGCAGACAAGAAAACAACCTGGCAAGTTTTGGGGGCCTATGGAGCTAGTGTTTTAGCCCTTCAGAGAGCTGTTAGTACTTGTACAAACATGCTTGGGGGAGGTAGAGTAGGAATGCTAACATGCTGTGAGTAATTTTGGGGAAGTAGAAGGATAAAGCTTAAGCTGAATGTTTTCACTAATATGTTGACAATATCCTGAGAATCAAGTATGTGCTGTTATGTTTTATTAACTCAGAGCACCATTACTTTTTATTTTTTAAGTTCTAGACATAGCTGAAGAAGTCTTTCTGTTAGTGTGCGTGGTGTCTCACAATTCATACTTGTTTTTGGAAGATTTGATTTTCTTTACAAGTCCTTGTTTTAGCTGTTTTTGGACTGTTTTGTACTGCCTGAATTAGTTTTATATAATTTTAATTGTTTTCAGCAATTACTGCCTTGATGAGTTAGCTGAAACATTTATCTCAATGTTTACCCCCATCTCCGCAAATTACTCGTAGCATATCAGCATGTTTATGTCACCGTCTTTCAGCTATTATGGCTGATGTGCAACCGGCAATATTAGACAAGTCAATATTAGCTGAAAACAACTAATGGGACATTTAAAAGAAAACTGGTTGTCTGGCAGGGAAGTTAAGAAAATGGAAAACAGAAAGTAATCCATGATGGACTGTGTGATAATCCTGGCTGGAAGTTTCCTGACTCTGATGAGAGGTAAACCTAACTCTCTGTAAGAATCCCTACATACTTTATGTAACATATATGTTGTTCAGAAGCAGTATTAAGATATGTATGTAGGTGTGCAGCATTATTTTCTGTAGTTAACAGCCCCATAAAGATGATATGCTATTTTATTGTCAGTCATTGCTTCATCTCCAAAACAAGGAAAATAATGTGATGCTCTTCTTAGCATTTCTAAGCAACAGGTAATGCAATTTCACCTCAGAGAAACTGTGGCACAGCTCATTTTGTCTAAAACATTAAGCAAGTTAATGAAATGCAATTACTTCATAGTGCAAATTAAAAAAAATGAACATTAAACAAGATACTTAATGAGCAGAAATCCATCATATTGTATGAACTACACTTTCATGATACGGAAAAAGCTTTTAAATTAGACTTGGAATCAAACAGGAAGGAATGAAGAAGGTATATCCAGCTAAAAATCTGGACATCTAATTAGATTAAAGGAATCAACTATTACTTTGAAGCAGTAATGTGAGATACTACTCAAAAACACGTTTAAAAAACAAGAGAGTCACACAAATGAAGGAAAATATAAGTACATTATTAAATAAAATCTGAAGACTTTGTATTATAAAATTCTACTACCTGGCATATAATTTTGCTTCAGAAAAAGGGAGATGCAAGATGTGTGTCCTCTTTCTTTAAATTATTGGTACCACTGATATATTGGCAATGTAGTGTGTTTTTCTGTGTACTACACAGCTTCAGGAATCATGTGCCATGAGGAAAATTCAGAAAATTGTATGAAGGGGTCAATCAAGTCTGACAATAGGGACATACCTGTAAAATATGTACATCTTGAGTAGGGGTAAATCAGGCCTGAAAACAGGAATATTCCTCCAAAACAGGGACATATGAGAGTGATAGGTGGAAGCAATGAAAGAGAAAAAGATAAACACTTCAAAAGTTGTGTATCTTGAGAAAGTCTAACAGCATTTTATTTTTAGACAGCAGATGCTGAAACAAATTTAAATATCAGGGACGCTCATATGCAAATGTCTACACCAGAAGTTCCACATATAAAACAAGTTAAATACATAAAACAATAAAACATATATATATATATATATATATATATATATATATATATATATATATATATACACAAAACAGTAAGCGCTTTCACTGACTGTGTCATCTTCTTCAGACCATATATATATATATATATATATATATATATATATATATATATATATGGGTCTATATTAGAACATCAAAGTGTCAGGTCTTCGAATGTTCTAATATCGACACCTAGTAACCGAAAGCTGAAAATAGCAAATGTTTAGATAACCGAATTCTTTCTTAGGGAAAGAATTTGGTTGTCCGTTATTGTCACTTCGCTATTTTCAGCTCTGCGGTGGAAAGTTACAGTCAGGTTCAGGTAAGTGTGTGATTGTGTGGACGTGAGGGTTAGGGTGGGATAGGTGAGTTACGGTTAGGGCGCAGGTCAGGTAAGTGTGCGATAGTGATGGACCTTAGGGTTAGGGTTTGGGTTAAGGTAAGTGGGTAGATAGTGGTGTATGTACAGTTTAGTGTAGGTGTAGATGTAAGATTTTAGGTGTATGTGTGTGGATTGCTGTTTGTTTGGTGTGTTTGTGTTGTATGTATGTGCTTTGGAACAGCAAATTTTTTCCCTAGGAAAAAATTTGATGTTCTAAATTTTCAGTCTTACCGGTTTTCAGTTACTAGGTGTCGATATTAGAACATTCGACGATCTGAAACTTCGATGTTCTAATATAGACCCTATATATATATATATATATATATATATATATATATATATATATATATATATATATATGTGTGTGTGTGTGTGTGTGTGTGTGTGTGTGTGTGTGTGTGTGTGTGTGTGTCTCCGTACAGTGAGAGATGTATCTATTAAGACTCTAAGGATGTCAAAGGCATGATTCTTGTCATAAAGCACTTTACAATAATTCAAGCTGAGAACAAAGAGGTATGTAGATTAGAGTCTGAAGACTTGAAGGTGGAATTAGATAACTGGCCTTGCAGTTTCCCGTGAGGTAAAAATGATTCATTTAATGATTTGTTTATATATGGACTGGAAAGAACAATCTGAGTACACTACTAGATGTCCTGTGGAGAAATGCTTCATATAGTACATAAAAATTGTGTCAAACCATGCAAACACAAAACACTAATTGTGCCATAGTTCAAGTGAAATGTAATACAGGGAGCATGTGGGGAACAGAGTCTATGCATGTACCTGCAGTGGTAAAAAATGTATGCAAAATTAAAAAAAAATTATGAAAATATATATTACATAATTACACATTGATGAAAATCAAACAGGCTTAGACAGATGAGCTGCTGTTGAGCTCAGGTAACACCAAATGTATAATTGCATATCCTTTTCATGTTAAAATATTTTCACAATGCCATCATGTCTGCTCTTTGATGTGGAATTCACCAGACTTTTTTATAGCTTGTTCCCTACCTTGAAAACTGTGTATCCAAAGGCCAAATCTCTACAGTAGGTCTTTGACAGTAGAACTACCCAAATGGACTAGAGTGTACCATTCAGACAGGATGCTTCTGCAGCTGATGATGGAATGATTTTTTTTCAATTGCACTGCATCATGTAATAATCTATCTCTAAACTACTGAAATTCTTTTACAAATATAAACTAGAGACATTAACATGATATGCAAAAAAAAACTGCTAGCCATTTCATCTTAATCATTGAGTGTCTCATAAATCCCTTATTCATTGTTGACATCATTCTGCATACATATCTTTTTAGGGTTCCTATTACATCATCGAAAGATCACAATTTCGAATGTTCAGAAGAGCGAAAATGCCGTATATCGAAGTTCGTATTGTGGGATCACAGTACAGTGAAGATTGGAATATATGCCCTTTCCTCACTGTAGTGTGATATCGGAGTTGGTATATATATATTTAGCGTGGGGTATGGGGGGGGCTGCAGTTTCAATATGCGACATTTTCACTATTATGAGCATTTGAAATTGTGATCTTTTGATCTTGTGATCTTAGGAACCCATCTTTTTCAATTCCCCAATGTCATTTTTTCTGCCATCTCTGAACTTGGTTTATACCAAACTACCATCTTCGCAGCCTCAGTCGATAACACTGAGATCCAAAACTAGCTTTCAAATAGTGTTTATGTTTCCCAGGTCATGACAGAATCACTTTAAAGTCATTTCCTTCAGTACTATTTCTAGCCTTTTTGCTCAATCATTTTTTCATACCATTTGATCTAAACGTCAAATCATAGCTGGATTAGTTATCCATTGAATAGGTTTCTGCTTGAAGCTATAACCCATATTCTCTACTACTACTTCCTTTCAAAGCCATTTTTTTCTGTCTTGGTGCATGGGTTGCCTACCATTTATATGTTTCTGTTTGGCACTGAATGGTCACAGGATTTTCAAGTTCCTAACAGGCAGCTACTCTTTCAGCAAAACAAACATTGCAAATGCTGGTACTGGAGCTGACATATTAAACTTTGCAATGACTGAAGAACTATCTGAAGAGGCTGATATTTTCCTGCGCTCTCATTTAGACAGTTTTATTAACATTGTGCTCCTTTCTGTTTCCAAGTGTTATGTTTTTGAACTTGTGTGAACAGTATTCCATGGTCCAAAGACCAACATCTGTTCAGATGTAAATGAGAGGCAAATGTCAGTAACATATGGTTGTTGAGGAAAAAAACATTTAAACATTTTATCACTACTGTGGTTGGTGACAATGTCTCTGCTCCAATTGATTTACTAAAAAAGTATGACACCTCTTTGACAAATTTTTGTACCAAAACATTAACTACAATAATCGTGTGTGTTTGTGTGTGTGTGTGTGTGTGTGTGTTTGTGTGTGTGTGTGTGTGTGTGTGTTTGTGTGTGTGTGTGTGTGTAATCAGCAATTTATCCATATACAACCATACTGTAACTTTACTGTTTAAATACAGTCATCAATTCAGGTAGACGTTAATATATATATATATATATATATATATATATATATATATATATATATATATGAGCCTAAATGCTGAATTTCATCACATTGAGATCATAACATCGAACGTTCAAAACACTGAAAACCCAAAACATTGAATACTCAGAACATTGAAAGTGTGCTTCATAACACTGAAAACTACATTGCACAAGTAAAAGTAAATAAAATCCACTCCACCTACAACAACACCTAACTAACAAACACACTTTCTACTATGTTTCTGCATGGGGCCAAGCCCCCCTGCACCCCCCCCATAAATTAAATATACCAGCTCCAGGATCGCACTATAGTGGAAAAAAGTTAATTTCCTAACATCAGTGTATGGCGATTGTGATATAGTGAGGTTAGGAAATTAGTGTGATCTTGGTGTTGGTATATTTAATTTATGGGGGAGGGGGGCAGAGCCCCTCAAACGGGGGGTGCAGTGGAGCTTGCCCCCCATGCAGAAATGTAGTTGAAAGTGTGTTTGTTAGTTAGGTGTTGTTATAAGTGGAGAGGATGTTATTTATATATGCATTGTAGTTTTCAACGTTATGAAGCACACTTTCAATATTCTGAGTTTTCAATGTTTTGGGTTTTCACTATTTTGGTCTCAATGTTATGAAATTGAACGTTGTTAAATTTCAATGTTATGAAGAAGACCCACATATGGATACGTAGCTTAACAAATGTTAAGCACCTTCCGCTTAACTTGTTAAAGTCAAATCTTGCACAAAGCAGTTAAATCTGCCAGTACAGACCAGCAAAGATTAGCAAAATAAAAAAAAAAATTGATTTGTTTCTGCGCTCCTTACCGGTAATGTGTCCCTGAGTTCCTGTTAAAAACTTTGAAAGTAGTTGTAATAATAAGACATGTGCTCATTTGCATTTTCTGAAGAATACAATGTCCGAAACTCAAATGTATGTCATGATTTGGTGCCTTCAGTCCTCAGAGATTTGTCTGAAAACAAAAGATTTTATGAGGAAGAAACCAAACATACGAAACAAAAATCTGATCATTTGAGAGACATTGTGAGATGAGTATAAACACAATAAACTGTATTATACTATCCTTCTGTCAGCAGTTGATAACTGCTTTGTTGCTTTGAAGGCTGGCAAATATTTAACACCTTTTTCTATAACTAGTAATACATAGAGCAGATAAACCTCCAAGCACTACTAAGAAATATTATGATCAGGTCACTGATCACAACCTTAAATTATGTGTTCATAGGTTACACTGCTGAGCTTGTGACCTGATGCCTTTGGACATGCTTAATTTGTATAAATCCATATTGATGTTTTCAACTTTCCATGTCCACATCAAGAATAATGACCAACTTCTTATGACTGTAAAGTGAAGCGCATTCCATTACTTTTGAAGGAATTAATCTGCGCAATGTATCTCTCATTTTCTTTTCTGTTACTAATGTTTATTTTTATTATTTGGTTCCTTGACCTTGATGCAGCTGCACATTTCAGACATGAAATATCCCACAGAATCAGATCAGAGAGGTGCTGAGAGAGGAGGAGCACATTGGAGTAACAGGCATCAAACAGAGAGAAGGCAATGGTGACTGGAAGGACTGGACAACATAAAAGGGCAGGTATAGACACAAAGGAAAGGGGAAAACTGAGATAAATCATAGGGTTTGTATAGCCAGCACAATCACACTGCCATGTGAGACTCAAAAGGAGATCACACCTTGCCTCAGGCACCCTCGCCACTAGGCCCTGTTCATGATGATAATGCCATTGCAGGGCAGGAATGTGACTCTGCAAGCCACAAAAGGAAGTATTTCCATGTGTCTAATGAGGGGATCTAGGCATTGGTCCCCCAGCTCCTTGGCTACCATATTTGGCTTGCTCCTAAAGATGTATGGCACTGCTCCATTGCAACAGCAACCATTGAGAACCACAGTTGGCCCTGCTAGTGAAGTCCCAATGTGCCTTCAGAAGCAGTAGCCATGTGCCAGGTTTCAGACTAGAGAATAATGGCTGTCATTTTGCAGTCTGTCTCCTCCTCTTCAGCTGTCTCTAGTAAGGTGGCCCCAGCAGCTTGCTATGGGGACGGCAGAGATGTGGATTGCTACTGCTTGTGGGGTGCTGCAAGGCTACAGCTGGTGCTTTGGATGTTGACGTGTAAAAAATGAAAGCAAATGTAGAATAAAAAACGAAATAAAAACCAAAGATATTTAGTAAATAGAAATGATAGTTGCAAATAGTTGGGGAGAGAAAAGCAAACTTACAATTACATGCAGTGCTACAAAACCAGGAAATATATGACCTGTTTCTACAAGCATATGATCAGTCCAGACTAGTAACATACACATATATTTAATTCCTGGTATTTTAATAAAGTATATCACTACAACAGATTCCTGGATGATATTTTGATTATATAGCTAGATTATATAGAATCCTTCCAGGAAGTTCTGGAAGTATTACATTGTTCCAGTTCATTTTTGAAGTTTACATACAATTGTGATAAGGACAGGATAAACTATTTAGATGTTAGCATTTCAAAGAATAGACCAAAGAAAAAAATATGTTTCTAACAGTTACCGTAAGGAACTTATTCAAATTACTTACCACATTATAACAGCTGTCACCCCCTCTTTCAAAAGAAAAATATCATAAAGGGTCAGATGGGCTGTCTTTCAGGACTAGTTATAAGTGATGAAATGTTTGTGATGGAATTGGATAAGTTGGTGAACATGGTCACGAAAGAGATTACACACTAACCCTTACATTAAAATATAGGGAAGATATTACAGAATGAAGACCAAGGAAGTTTGCACCTATTCTAGGGATTATATCTTCCAAGTACCCACAACTCATTACAGGGAATTTGGATTATAGTAATAATAAAAATAAAGAAGTAAAAATGAAAAAATGGGTGCTATGATAATAGAATACAACTATCAGTCATTTAAATTAAATCACATTATGAATAAGATATGGGAGACTATATTCCCTTTGGAATGCAAACAAAAATTAGAGATGTAACCCAAAATAAGTTACAAAAGAGGGGCTAATCTCAAGAACGCATTCGAGACACATAGCTCTAAATCAGAAAATTTATAATTTCCAAGATGTTTAAATATGGCACCTGTAAGTACTATAGATACATTAGTGAGGGAGCATATTTTATAGTAGAAGGCTATTATAAACCTTTAACATGTCCAGGTAAATATAACTGTAAATCTAAAATGGTAGTGCATATAGCTAATTGTATTTCTGGTCCTTGTTACTATATTTGAAAAAATGACGCGGACACTTAAAGAACGAATGTTAGAGGTTGCTGTTGCTCTTCTGCATATGTATGTGCAACATGCTGAAGTCTATGCTGTTGCTGCTGCTACTGGTCCTCGGGCAAGAAGGAGAAGGGGATTTAGACTCTGTTTAACTTTTCACAGTTTGCATGAGGTAGAAATAGTGAAGCACTACAGGGTGGATAGAAACACACTCCAGAAACTGTGTAACCTCTTTCATCCTAACCTGAGAGCAAGGGCAAACTGCAGGGAACCAATACCTGTAGAGACCACAATATGTGTACCACTTACAATATTAGGTACAGTAACCTTTCAATGACACACAGGGAACATGCTGGGGGTGAAAGAGGCATCAGCATCCAGGATCCTACAACAATTTTGGAATGCTATGCTGCAGAATGCTGGTGATTATATATATTTCTCCCTACCTCTGAGGACAGAGCAATAATTATGCAGGATTTCTACCCCATTGCATACTTTCCTGAAGACCTGGTGTCACATGCTGCATGCACATTAAGATCAAAGCATCATCAGGGGAACAGAAAAGAGTCTACATCAAGAGAAAGGGGTTCCATTCCGTTAACTGCCAAGTCATGTGTAATCCTAGGGGAATCATCCTGAATGTGTGCACTGGCAACCCTGGCAGTTATAAGGATTCCCATATTTAAAAATAAATGTAGATAAAAAGGGGAAAACCTTTGTCACCAAAAATGAAAATATCACCACAGACTGAGGATATGCCAACCACTCCAGCAGATGTAAGAACACACAATATTCAGAACTGCACGTAATAAGAAGCAGGCACTTATAAAACCATTAGCACCACAATTTATTGAACATTTTCATCACAGTACTTCTTCAGAAATGAACATCAGAAATAACAATTCTCTATTTATATATTGAAGCCACCCACTTCATTAATTACCCCTATATTCAATTATCAACTTTTAATAGAACATTAAAGTGACCATAACAAAATATTAAAATATATAGTTCCATGTAAAGCTCCTACCTATTTTTTAAAAAAAATAGTTCTAATAAAAAATTACTTTAATTTTTATTATTAATTTAAGACATAAAAGGCAAGCATCAACTATAGCCATAAAACTTTCTCTAGGCATAATATAAATAATTGAAGCATATCTATAATCAAATACACATAGTACAAAACTATTAAAATCTTAAGGACACATATTCAGCTTAGTAAAAATTACTTAAAAACAAGTATCACCCTGCACAACATGTATAAAACACTGGTGGAATGTTATTTAAATATATTCATCTTTCCACATAAAATTACAATTTTGCAGCCCTTAACTTAAGGACTGGAGCAAGAGACACATTCTCATTTAAACCAGGCTTCCTATAAGCTTCCAGAATAATCTGCAAATATAATTCACGGTACTCAATTCTAGCCTCCCAATAACCACCCAGTTTTCCCTATGTAAAAGGCGGGACATACCTAAGTGTGGAACCTGTCCTGCCTTTTCCATAGGGAAAACTGACAGAATGTTAAACAGAAGAATATATGAGCATATGAGGGATATCCGTACTCAGAATCTTAATAATGCCCTTTACAAGCACACACTGGACTGTCATGCAACCAGATTTACATTTTATGTGCTTGAGGAAATTCCTTCCTTTTATAATGCAGATTCAGCCCTATGAACAGTGTGAAGATGCAAATGAGGTGTGAACTCATTAGAATTGCTGAATATCAATCTTCTGACTTCATGTATCAGATATAAACATAGGGCAGGATTCACGAAGCCTCCATGTAAGAGATACATGGCTTACACGGAGGCTGCAGTTAAACGGTGTGACGTCAGCATGTCATGCATATGCATGAGGGCATGCTGAATCACACCTAAGGCTAACACGGTCCGTGGAAGACAGTAGGGGGCGTGTCTGTAGGCTGAGCCCTGCAAGCGGACACGCCCCCTGAAGAGTAAAATTGCCCAAAGTAAACACCCACGACAGAGGCCATGGAAATGTGAATAAACATAACACAACACATGCCCCCACAGACTATGAACACAAGTGGGAAAAAACTAAGGGTAATGCTGCTCAATGCCAGAAGTCTAAACCTCAAGATGCATGCCCTCGAAGCCCTCCTCAGTATGGAGAACATCGATGTCTGTGCAGTGACTGAAACCTGGTTCAAGGCTCCTGAGAGCACCCCAGCACTATCAGGTTTTACCTCATATCATGCTTTCCGGCCCCAAAACTTGGACCGAACCACAAAAGGAGGGGGAGTATCCATTTTCATCAAAGATACCCACACCTCCAGGTTAGTGGCAATGCACTAAGCATCGGAGACTATCCAGGTGCAACTAACCATAGGCAAAACTGCCTTACAGTTTGTAGCATGCTACAGACCACCCTCTCAAACTCAGGAACCCCACACAGCCTTCCTGAAGACACTGGAGAGTATGAATGTCTCTCCAAATACCATCATTTTGGGAGACTTCAACTACCCAAACATAGACAGGGAACATTACTCAAGCCCCAACACCCTAGCCCAAAGGTTCCTAGAATTCATAAACTCAAATGCAATGGAACAACTAGTCACCATTCCCACAAGAGGAGACAATATACTAGACCTGATCATCACAAACATGGGGACAAAATGCTGCACACCGGAAGTACATCCCTCTTTGGTAAGATCAGACCATAAATTAATCTCACTGGAAATCCAAATCCCGCCCCCACCCCCTGCATAAAAGACCACAGTGAAGAACTTCTCAAAAGCAAACTTCACACTTCTTAAGACTGAAGTGGTATCTTTCAAGGCCCCTGGGGCAGTGGAAACCACAACCCACACTGCTGAATCTTTTGCAAATGCCTTCTATGGGCACCTTCAAGAATGTATGGATCATGCAATCCCAAATAAAACCAAGACCCATTCCCCCAAAGGCAGGCACCCGGTCTGGTGGACCCCAGCCATAAACAAACTTTACAACAGGAGGAGGAAGCTACTACATGACAGAGCAAAATCCCTAAAAGGGAAGGCATCTCTGATCAGTACTAGCAAAAAACTATGGCTAAAGTGGTTAGGAAGACCTTCTATATTGCCCACCTTATCATGAAGGGTTTCACATCTAGATCAAGAGAGGACATTGTGCCCCTGTACTCTTCTCTTATCAGGCCAATGATTGAGTACAATGCCCCATTTGGGATGTATCTCACCCGACACCTGCAGCAGTTGGAAAGACCCCAAAAGTTCCTCACCAAGAGGATAAAGGGTCTTAAACATATGTCATATGCTGCCCGACTGAAAAAACTTCAGCTCTATTCAGTCGCATACCGCCTACTCAGAGGTGATCTGTGCCTGACGTACAAGGCCATGTCCAATCCTGAATTAATGGACATGCTCCAGTTTAGAAAATACAAATCCATCAGAGCCACGAGAACAAGTGACTTAAACCTCAACATAAAAATAAATAAAACGTGCTGGAGGGACAGATTCATAACCCAGAGGCTCCCTACACTCTGGAACAGAATCCCAGTCCATGTTAGGCAGAGCCCCTCACTGACTCTATTCAAGAGAAATCTCGACGAGTGGATGGGAGATCATAGGTTTACCCCAGGGGTCATCTCTGTGTCACTACTAGACAGAGGCATAGTAAACTAAACCCTAAAAGGGCGTAGTATTCTCATCCTAAGGGGTGGTGTAAGCCACATACACTCTGGCTAGGCTTATAAATGCCCTAGGGCAGATAGCCTAGTATGAACCTATGAACCTATGAACCTATATATAAATGAACACGTTATATATATTTTTTTAATTGTAAAGATGTTTGCCCGTGAGTGCGCTCGTTTGTGCGGGAGTGCCTGTCGCTTAGCCACAGTTAGCAGTCAGTGGAAAAGGATATAAGAACTAAATATGCAAAGTAAGTCAAGAAGCAATAGCATAGCGGTAGAGACGTTGGCTGAAGAGCAGACATTCATTGTTCGAGCCCCCACAACATCAATTTTTATTTTTAGTAAAATAAGCACGAAACAAGTCCCTGACAAATATGTACACATATAAAATCATAGTTTATGTAAAATGTAATGAAATAGTCCATTTATATTGAAGAAATGTGAGATAACAAAACAATAAAAAATGCAAGATGTGCCTATAGCTGAGCTACAGTTTAACAAGGTGAGTGCATCTGCCCGTAGGTGAGCAATGGTTCAACAGGTGCAAAATGAGTGCCCGTAGGTGAGCTGTGGTTTAACACGCTGAAACTGTGTGCCCCTAGCTGAGCTGAGCGTAATATGCATGCTGACAGCCAAATGAAGCGTAAACCAGCGTAACCCGTTTGCGCGGAGCTGCAACAAGCTAACCGATGGGCAACGTTGAGAAAGCTTTATCAAAACTGCCTTTACACAGACACACCCCCTAGCCTGTCTAGACAGTCATAAAAAATAAAAAGCAGTGGCCAGGTTCGAACCCAGGATACTATGCACCATAGTCAAGGTACTGAACCACTAAGCCATGACAGCAGTACATAGAAATGCAATAATTGCAAATATATAGGAATGAATACAAAGTGGAGCATGACAAAGCAGGTTTTGTGAAGTTGATACAATTCCAAAATGGCCAATCACAGATATGTGCTGGAAAAACGGCATATATAAGCCCCATAGGCGGGAATACACAGCATAAACAATTGTAGAACTAACTTGCAGCCAAAATGTCAGGAGTAGGTGAGGGTAGTTGCTTTCGAGCACAGAGGTGGGGCATTGAGGAGTCCAGATACATGGTCTGGCTCCTAGTCTACAATCATGAGGCCCAACTCATGCAGGGCCAGGTCCTGTGGGGAGCATATAGGGCTGAGGCGTGGGACCGGTTGACTCATGATCTCACCAGTACTACAAGGATTCCAAGGACTGGTGAGCAGGTCTGTCACCACCATGCGGACCTGAAGAAGCACAAGCAGGACCAGTTGAACCTTTGGATCCAGGAGGCCCGGCAAATTCCCAACGCTCCAGTACTGAGTAAGTTACATTTAATTATGTATGTAAGAAATTAAACTAGCTGATATTATGGAGATGTGTATTCCAATATTACTTCATTTATATTACAGCGGCAGGTGTCTGTTCTGCGAACCGCAGAGCCTATGGCGATAGGCTGGTGCGGTTGCACCACCAGGCAGGTCAGTAATCCTATAACGAAATATAAAAGTATGATAGTTAGCAAAAGAGTGCAGTGTAGTCACTAAGTAATAAAATGTGCAAGTAACAGTGTAAGAGTGTTTGCAAGTATTGCTTGATTACAAAAGTGTGTTGCAGTCTGTAATCCAAACAGAAAAATGAAAATGTCTGAAATAAAGTCTGAAATAAAGATGCCCCACCTGTAATATAATAGTACACAACCTGCAGCAGGCTGAAAAGTACAGCTGCAGAAGATGAGCAAATCACTTGTGTGAAATATACCCCTGTTGAAATACTGAAACATGACAGAAGTGAGACTGCTGGAAAGGATTGTAATAACTACAGGTAAAACATGTCAATAAAGCCTAGAAGTAAGTACCATCCTGAATAGTAAAATGAAAACAAGTGAGAGAGTGCGAGAAAGAGTTATGAATCCACCAATAAAGTAGTAATAACCCCTGAATAAAGTATACTGCAGTCAGTACAGAATGAAATGAATGTGACAAGCAGAACCAAACAGCGAAATCTGTTCAAAGTGTTGCTGCAGCTGGAATGTGTATCCGAAAATCTGGATATGTTGCTCTCAGTCTGCAATATGCAGATAGTATGATTGTCTGACATACCAAACATCCACAGTTGTCTATAGCTATATAAAGCAAATGTAGCAGGATGCTGTAGCTGAACAAAGCCAGATATGAATGTGTATGAAGAACAATAGAATGTATATTGATGTAGCAGTAACAGTCCTATCACCAAATTGAAGTAGTTATCATATAGGAAACTGTAGTTAAAACAGTAGTGTGTATATATGTGCTGCTATTAGAAATGTACAGCATATGTATTGGTATTCGAAGGTGTTAATATTATTTTCTTCACCCCACCCTATAACCACATATAACCCATTCCACGTGAAAATGGTATGTGCAATCACAATTAACACCCCTGGACATTTGTCCTGTTGGGTCATAAATATTTGCATGTCCGTTGATGCATCTGCCCTGTTCATACATCCAAACCTGATGGCCTGTTGCCATCAATCAACCCTGCATGTTGTTGGACTGTGTATTGCTGTTCAAATTATGCATGTGTTATGCTCGCTGTTCAATGGTGTGAATATCTGGGTGTTTGGTTAATGGGAATACTAATGCATGCTGTTACAACTAATTGTGAATGGTATTGTATGTTACTAACCCAAACTGTCATGACATAATGCAAAACATAGGACGACAGGGAAGGCGGGTTCTAGCGGACCCACCTCTCCCACCTCAGCTGGCGAGTGCACCTGGCACTAGTGCCCAGTCTGGACCCTCCTCCGGTGGCCCTGTGCCACCTGCGGGTGGAAGCGCTGCAGGGGATGGGGCTTATCCCCCCTCTGCAAGCGTGGCAGGAGGAGAACCACCACTCACCCTCTGTAGCGTCCGGACTGTGGTGCGTAGGGAGATCCGGGACTCTGTTCTTGGGCCCCTACACCAGCTTGAGGCACAGGTGGCACAACTTACGGGCATGCCTGTTGCCCGGCCTACACAGTCCCCAGCACAGCCCAATCCTGGGCAGTGAAGGAACAGTGGCAACTGCCCATTGCCATCTGTGGGCTCATGGGCTCTGGATATCCAAACATCCGTCCCCGTCAATTGTGTAACCCCCCCACACATGTCATACACCGCCCCTGTATGCGTCTTGTTTGTCTTGTCTGTTGACCTACCCAACCTACCTCCCCAGCTATACCGACTTCCTTCACCTGACATACCACTCTCACCTGAAAAAAAAAAAAAGGGGCACTCTGTACCCACAAAAAAAAAATTAAGCCCCATACATAGCTGCCCATTCCGCACACATGTCTGCTGGACATGGAAACTATCAATTACAATTGGCTGTACAACAAGTATTATTGTTGTCCTGACACCTCTCTCAGGGCTGGAATGTTTCAAATGTCACACCAAATTACATACATATGCACTGCTGTTGCTGATGAAGAAATGGGCAGCTATGGGCCTTACCTACATCCCTCCTGCAAATCCCAAGCTTGTTTCCCTACTGTCTAACCCTCTTTGTGACCCCTTTTTCACCACTTTCCTGTCTCCCCATTTTCATTTCTTTCAAAGAAAATGGCGCGGGTGTGCTTCACAGTAAGCACTGTTAAGCGGTTGTAAGCAGGTGTGCGCGTGTGTGCACGGAGCTAAACTCCAGTGCACATGTGTGAGCTCCGCGCAAACCAGCGCTAACCCGGTTACAACTGCTTAAAAGTGCCTTAGTCACTCTGATTGACAGGTCCTGTAGTCAGTTCAAAAGCAAAATAAAATCCCACTGTCAGTAACAAACCCAGGACCTTGGAAACAGTAGTCTGCACGACCTACCACTAAGCCATGACTCTTATACAAGAACATTGTGCTAAAATAAATATATCATGTAATAGTAGGAATGAATGTAAAGGGAATATAGGATGTGTAGTACACAAAGCATGTCATTTATACTTACTGTCAAAACTAGTGGATTTCCATAATAGTAGTGTGTGAACAGAAACAGCCATGCTAGTTGGTAGCTAGTAGGTAATAATGTCAGTTAATGTACATATATAAATGTATGTATATTTACATATATATATATATATATATATATATATGTATATATATATATATATATATATATATATATATATATATATATATATATATATATATATATATATAGTTGTAGGTATCAGTGTGCATACACACTTACTACAGGAAACAGGAGTGAGGAATGGAGAAATGTGAATCTACAACATAGCCTGAATCATGAGAGAGATACTAACCTTTACACTCACAGAACAGTGTCCACAGCATACCAGCATGGTCCCCGCACTTACAATCTGAAAGGGCAACGCCTATCTCACATACCCTTTTATAGCACTGTCCTGAAATCACAGTGAGAACTGCAATCAGTACACAACTGGCTGCATGCAATTAGCAAATGCTGGCTTACAATTGGTGCAGAGGCCATCACATGGACTTATGCAGATACCTACAAAAGCATCCTGTACTCACACTCCACACATGCAATACGTTCATTGCACTGTCTGGAGGCAGACAGAGAGAGAGAGAGAGACAGACAGACAGACAGAGACAGAGAGAAAAAAAAAACACAAACACCAACACATGGTACACACACTGAATCTAAGCTGTCAGCAGTGACAGTAGCAAGCTGTGCCAGCAGCAGCAGGAAGCAGTAGTAGCGGTAACGCAACCAGCTGCGACAAACACAGGTAATGTAAAGTAGCAGGTTAATAGTCTGCATACTGTGAACCTTCTATGTGTGTCATAGGTCTGTATCTATAGGTATGTCCATGTGATATGTTGTGTGCAAGTAGTTCCACCAAAAGGGGATGACTATACAGTACATGTCAGCCAGTGTTAGGCCATGGTTCTGGCAGCAGTTTTCTGTTGCAGTGAGGCCTGTCTGTAGGATGTGTGTGTCAGCTGGTGTAATGACTATGGTGCTTAGTTAGCAGTAATCTGGGAACTTTGTCATCCACAACCTGCACATGTTCACTTTTACATCTGAGAAATAAATGCCAAACAAGAGGGGTTCTAGGACAGAGGCCTGTGGGATACCACATGTGACTGGCATTGAGTCTGACATGGCTCCTACAATATCGATATCATGGATTCTGTATGTCAACCAGTGTGCAACCCATAATGTGATATATGTAGTAACATGTAAGCTAATGTGCTTGTCTATGATGCCTGAGTGGAGTACTGTGTTGAAGGCCTTAGGCAAGTCAAGGTAGGCTGTATGGATTCCATTGCCCTCATCAATGGCTGTAGTGACTGTTTTGAAAGGTCAACCAGGTTCAAAAGGCAGGATCAGCCCATCACAAAGGCAAACTGGCCAGGAACAAGTGTCTGCAGGTACCCAATATCGCTGTATATGCATCCCATACTGAATCATTCCATAGCTTAGCAGACCAGGCTGGTTAAGCTTATGGTGCGGTAGTTCCCAGGGTCAGTAGAGGTGCCTCCTTAGTGGAGTGGAACCACTGTTGCTGTATGCCAGTGTTCAGGTACATATCCTGTAGTATGGCCAAGGTTAAATATCAGTCTTATATGCGGTTGTATGTCCTCTTGGAGTTCACGTAGCACACATCCAGGGATACCATCAGGTCACATTGATGCTGTGTGTTCTGCTTTGCTGAGGCCTACACTCACCTGGACATGTGAGATGATAGGGAGGTTACATTCAGCTGTGATAAGTATTTCTACTTGTGGGGAGAAGGAGGGGATACGTGCACCAAACCTGTCTGCAAGAATGTTGCCAATATCTGTGTGTTCGGTGAATGTTAAGTAGGTGTGTATTAACTCAGAGCATATCTGAGGCGTTTGGTCCATATGTGTAACATAACTGAAAACGGCCTTGTGGTTATCTATAGTGTTTGTGGCCATTTCCCTCCCAGAGTAGGCCATGGATGTTGTTATGAGAGACCGTAGCTTATTACCAGTGCTGACCACAGATGCCTTCCCTTAATGTGAATCTGCTCTGTCCTGCAGTAGCCTCCGTCTATTGTTATACAATCCACCTTTGGCTGGGGTCCACCGGACAGGATGCCTAACCTTTGTGCATAGGGTCTGGGTTAGAAATGTGTGTGCTTGTTCCATGCAATCTTTGGGATGTCTGTGGGAAGCATTCGCAAAGGGGTCAGCAGTGTGGGTTGTGGCTTCCACTGGCCCAGTGGGCTGCATGGATACCATCTCAGTCCTAACAAGTGAATAACTGTCTAATCACATACATATCAAAGTAGTCTACTGTGCTGGTGGTGGTGGTGGTGGGATATGTATATCCAGGCCGAGTAACTTGTGTCCAGATCACACTAGTGGATGGCGTTCCACATACAGTACCTTGGTATGAAGCCCCAGAGTGAGGTTGTGCATTGGACCTGTCACAGTGTGCTGACCGATGGGGCATGCTACTATGTTGTATGGAATATGGCAGGTATTGTTGCACAGGTGTTGGCTGAGCACTGATATCTGGCCATGTACTTGTGTATCCACCAAGAGACACACACATGCTACATATGGGAGTAGTAGTATATCACTACAGTTGAGTATCATGTATAGTATGTGTGCCATATATTGCTGACATAGTCTGCTGATATCCTGTTTGTGTTTTCTTCCAAGGACATGGCGCATCAGCGTAATCCTGCCTACTCTGCAGCAGAAGATGAGGAGATACACCAGAGCCTGGTGCGGGATTATGACATACTGTTTTCCCGCACCAGCCAGAATCAGCAGGAGAAGACTGCACTGTGGCAAGACCTTGTCCGTATGGTAAATGACATTGGCACGCATAATAGGACATATGAGCAGTTACGACATCACTGCAGTGATTTAATCAGAAATGTCCGTCAGCGTGCATCGGATATCCACAGGCAACAGGTTGCCACAGGAGGTGGGGTGGCCACACATCCCCCCTCACCAGACTGGAGGGGCTACTCCTAAGTGTTGTGGCTCCAGCCCCGGAACAGCAACAGCAATATACCTGCATCATGATGGAGGCTGGATCCACACAGCAGCACGACATGGAGCATGCAGGTAATATGCCATATGTACACGTGACTGTTCTGTACACTGTTAGTTTATGCATGTGTAAGGTGTGTCCATGGTATGTAGCTGTCAACATAGTATGTAATTGTGCAGGTGTGATATTGGCAATATCAGCAGCTGACATGTGAAAGGCAACTGGTGTACTACTGCACTGTATCATATGCAGTATCAATGTCACAGCTGTGCCCACTGACATTAATCTCCTCATTTCTGCAGGTCCCTCGGGTGTTACAGCAAGGCAGGCCATTCATGCTGGTGAGTGTGTTTTAACAATACCTATAATAGTCCATGATAGTGCTAGTAATACTAGTGTAACTCAGTAGTGCTCTGTGTGTATACTGCGGGGTGTACATGCGTGCATGTGTGCATGTGTCCACGTGCATGTGCATGTGTGCATGTGTGCCTGTGTCCACGTGTGCATGTGTGCATGTGTGCATGTGTCACGTGTGCATGTGTACATGTGTCCACGTGTGCATGTGTGCATGTGTGTATGTGTGCATGTGTGCCTGTGTCCACATGTGCATGTGTGCAAGTGTGCATGTGTGCATGTGTGCATGTGTGCACGTGTGCATGTATGCATGTGTGCACGTGTGCCTGTGTCCATGTGTGCCTGTGTCCATGTGTGCATGTGCATGTGTCCATGTGTGCATGTGTGCATAAGTGCATCACTGGTAACATTGTGTGGACACTGTAAACTGTGTTTCCTGTCTTCCTCCCACAGGTTCTGGTGCTGCTCTGGTGTCCTGCAAAAGGGAACCTGAATCTGGTGCCACAGGTACTGGTAATGATGATATCTGTGTAATGGCACAGGAAGGTGTGTCAGGGTCCGCCACTGGTCAGCCAATTGACGATACACAGCTGTAAACCCCATCATTGCGCACAGTCATCCTGCCAGTACATCCTATGTCACCATTGTCCCTAGGTGATGCACAGGATACAGTGGGCATTGACCAGGGTAATGTGGTATCTGTGGCACATGCTTCCCCACACAGCAGCCATGGGCAGGGTCCTGCGATGGTACCACACAGACAGTTGCCCATGGGTTCTCGTGGGAGCATCCGTGGATGTACTGCCTCTGGCAGACGTGCCCAAAGAGGTCTGTCAACCTCAGCTATATTTCGGGCTGTCATGCAGGCACAGTCGCGTATGGAAAGGTACACCAGACAGGGTCTGAGGGAGCTGAGAGCATGTCGCACAGCCATGACTGACAGTATGCATGACATCGCGGATGCTATCCATAATTTCACCGATGTCAAAGACAGACGTTGTGGGGACATATTACAGCAGTTCCACAACCACATGTCCATGAGCCAGGGCAATGGTGGACGGTTGCAGCGTCGACGTGGCCGTATGCCGGCAACAGCAGTAGCTGGCAGTCAGTGTGGATGACAACAGGCCCGTGGACGCCCCCATAGTGCCAGCAGCAGCCCCAGCAATGCTGGGTCTGTGCTGTCATCGGAACGCCCCAGGAGACCACGTGCACGTGGCTCTGAACAGTCCCAACAGGAACCTGTGTCCAGTCAACACACTCCCGCTTCTGATGACAGTACCCGCTCTGGCTTAGTACCGGATACGGTCCATAGCATCCCTGCCAGGCACAGGTACCGTGTCCATGCCCACAGACACTGATCTGTATGACCTGCCAGGTGAAGTCTGTGGCTGTCCACAAACCCCTGTATATGGCAGCCATGAGATGGAACTGTGTGCATGCATACACACATGCGAAATGTTAACACCTAGGGCTACCACATACATGCACACGCTGCACCAACAGTGCCCCACCCTGTACTGCTGTCCCTCACCAACACACATACACACACATGTCAATTGGTGGTATCAGTGGCAGACTCAGGCATACCTAATTCACACCCTGTGCATATGATGAAACTGTGCCACCTCCTGCAATCTCCAACATCAGTGCAGGAACAGGTAAACACGTTGCTGATGCACAGTGTGACTACATAGAAGTGTATTAGTAGTATCATGTTGATAACAGTACAGTGTGCTGATATGACTGTGTGTATATCACAGCATGCCTGATGCAGTAACCGTATGACTGTCCTGAATTGTTATCTACACCCATAGTACGTACCAAAGTGTAACAGCTGCACATTATTGCATACCGGTGGTAAGGATGTCAACAGATAGCCACATACATGGGTAGCACAAGGGGGAAGCTAATGCAAGTAGTGATACGCAATGATGGACATGTACAGTAATGGTGGCAAGTTGCCCACAATGACAATGCAATGTGGATGTTTGCGCATGTTGATATGTGTGCAGTACCAATGTAATCGAAATCACAATTAACTATGACATAATATCAGGTCTACCATGGACATCTGCGCTGTGCATTCCTGGGTACATGTTGATAGTGCCTACATATTTGCACTGTTACCTACTGTTAGCGTTACCCCTTCTTTGTTGTACAATGGACTACTTCCAGCCCTACTTACTGTAGCTTTGTTTGCATGCATGTTTGCTTGGGGTTCCCTGGAACACTGCTTCCACCTGCAATGCAGAGTTACAGTGCTTCTGTGGACTCCCAGTGACATCTGCATAGCGTACGATACGTATGTCAAGTTTACACATGACAGAACGTCACTGTCTGTCCTGTTTACATGTACATTGCCTGTGACACATTGCACATGTCTTACCTGGAATTTACCCACGTGTGCAGTCATATATGCCAGTGCTATGAAATCAGTAGCAGTACACCCACACATACACACCTTCAGTATGTTGTTCCCCATTGACCCTATGTGTTGGTAATCACCATGGCAATCACACTACTATGGTAGCATGTGCAAAGGTAACCTGTGAATCACCTCTATGGTCCAGTTGTGGTTTATGTGAGTCATGTGGCAATGTCACATCTGCCACATGTATGCAGTCAACCCTCACCCCTGGCCAGGAACGTACAACACATGTGTGGGATGCCACCACATAGCCAATCTGGGGACTGAGCACTCTGAACCCAGTAATGCAATACCCTGTCAGGTGGCATGACATACTACAGTGACTACAATACCAGTCAGACATAGACCCACACTGACAGCAATCTGAACACACTGGGGAATACTTGGAGACTCAGAATAGCATCCTGCCTGAGCATCACACACCTCTGCAGCTGGCACACAGGCATACGTTACGTTGGAACAGAGCACATGGCACACATGGCACACACATCCTGTGTGCCACACACTCACAGCCTGTAGGGCTACACAACACACCTGCTACAGATGTGTCAGGTACCTCTCTTGGCCACTGCGGTGGGGTCCCGCTCAACAGGCTGTACATGGTGAAGGTCAAAGTGATATGCCTGTGGGGCACTATGGTCCACCACAAAACACATGCATACAGGTCAGTCCGAGGCATGAACACATATGACTCAGTCACTGACCATGCCACTATGGATGACCTGAGACATACCTCCCTGGACTACATGATAGGGAACATAGAAGGGATCTCTCAGCATGTAGCATGAGCCAGTATGAGCCTGATCTTGGTTGCCATCATACCCTCACCAGGTATGCTACCACTATATGTAGGAAAGGTGTTCTATGTCTACATTCTGCTCAATCTCCAATGTCATTCATAGGGTATCCACTGGCTGTCAACGTGTGTTTACATGCTAGGGAAGCCACAATGATTTGCGAGGAGCAGCTTGCACGTGATACCCATAGTCCAATGTATATTGGCGAAGCCCCTTGATACACACATAGTGCCTTATGCTGCAGGACATGGATTACATAGCCACCTCCACGGGTATCACACAGGATAGGACACTAACAGTGATGCTACACAACACCAGCAGTGTACACCGCAAGATGCATGCACTGGACACTGTCCTCAGCACGGTGAACTGCAATGTCTGTGCAGTACCAGAGTCCTGATTCACGGCTCACAGGTGCAACCCATCACTGCCAGGTTATACCTCATACCATGCCTGTCGTCCCCTACACATTTAACACACATGGACAGGGGGTTTGTATCCCAAGGCACCACAGATACACACACCTCCAGGTTGTTGGCACAGCACAAAGCATCAGGGCCTTTTCATGTGCAGCTAACAGTGTGTCAGACTGCCTTCTGGTTCATAGCCTAGCACACACAACCCTCCCATACACAGGAAACCCACCTATCCTCCATAACAACATTGGCAATATGACAGTCTCAAGAACTGTCTTTATATGGCTGGACTGCATCCAGCCAAACATTGTGCGTGAGCATTACTGTAGCTACAACACACTAGTTGAAAGGTTCCCAGCATGTGGTCACTGAATTGCAGTGGAATAACATGTTACCACTCCCACAACAGGTGGGAACATGCAGCACCTGTACATCGACTACATGTAGACTATATGGCCCAAACCAGATGTGTATCCCTTGCTGTAGGTATTTTACCATATACACCCACACTGTATAGACACATACCACGTGCGGCTCCTGCACAGTAAGACACAGTCATATTGATATGCATTGCAAATACCATTTATCCACTCGAGGCACGTGTCAGACATGGTAACTACTGCAGGTCACAGGTATTTATGTGTATGTGTCACACACATACATCATGTGTGCATTGCCATTGCTGGTTTAGGCAATGGCATGCATTGTTATGCACAAAGACCCACACAAGGTCATAATGTGTGACACAACCACACGTGGCAGTTGTGGGTTTCCCAAACATACCTATCTGTACTCTGACAATGGTAATAGACCCAGTAGCGGAGTGCACTATTGGCATTACTGGACAACTAGCCCTGTTTGGCTGTGCTGATAGTGTGGTGACATCCCCTGTGTTTACTGGGGGAATATGCAGCATCTGGTGTATTGTAGTATTTGCCAAAAGGATCTTTTCTCTCACACTTGCAATTACACACATCCTACTACACCCACACACACACTTGCAGGATTCATACCCCTACCTAACTATGTCACGACACGTGAGAGAGATCCATTAGCGAAGCGCACTATTCAGATTACTGGGAGGTTCCTCTTCTCCGGCTGTATTTATAGGGTGCTGACATCATCAGTGTTTGGAAAGGGTAATCTGCATCATGTAGTGTGATCTCCTGATTGCCAAAACTAACATGTTTTTCATACAGAATTGCACACACACAAACTCCCCACATCCAAACACACACACACTTGCACGTTTCAAACCTCTACCTAACTATGTTATGACACTTAAGAGAAGCGCTTTTGCAGAGTGCGCTATTCGGATTACTGGGAGGTTTTTCTTCTCCAGCTGTATGTATAGGGTGCTGACATCATCAGTGTTTGGAAAGGGTAATGTGCATCATGTAGTGTGATCTCCTGATTGCAAAAATGCACATGTCTTTCATACAAGAATTGCACACACACAAACTCCCCACATCCAAACACACAGACTTGCCATTTGCACGTTTCAAACTCCTACCTAACTATGTTATGACACTTGAGAGAGGCACATTAACAGAGTGCGCTATTTGAATTACTGGGAAGTTTCCCTTCTCCTGCTGTACTTATAGGGTGCTGACATCATCTGTGCTTAAATAGGGGAATGTGCATCCTGTGGAGTGCTTGCACAGTTGCCAAAAGGGACATCTCCCTCACACAGACTTGCACACACACTAACCCCCCTCCACACAAACTGGGCAGTTGCAGGATTCAAATCCCTACCTAACTATGTTATGACACTCGTGACAGATGCATTAGCAGAGCACGCTATTCGAATTACTGGGAGGTTTCCCTTCGCCTGCTGTACTTATAGGGTGCTGACATCATCCGTGCTTAGATAGGGGAATGTGCATCCTGTAGAGTGCTTTCACAGTTGCCAAAAGGGACATCTTCCTCACACAGACTTACCACCCTCCACACACACTGGGCAGTCGCAAGATTCAAACCCCTATCTAACTATGTTATGACACTCGTGACAGACGCATTAGCAGAGCTCGCTATTCGAATTACTGGGAGGTTTCCCTTCTCCTGCTGTACTTATAGGGTGCTGACATCATCTGTGCTTAGAGAGGGGAATGTGCATCCTGTAGAGTACTTTCACAGTTGCCAAAAGGGACATCTTCCTCACACAGACTTGCACACACATCAACCCCACTCACTCACCCACACACACACACACACACACACACACACACACACACTGAGCATTTGCATGGTTCGAACTCCTACCTACCTATATTATGACACTTGAGGGAGACGCATTAGCAGAGCGCGCTAACTGAATTACTGGGCATCTGTTCTACACCTGCAGTATTTATAGGGTGCTGACATCTTTATTTCTACAGAGGTATGTACATCTAGTACTACCTGCCATGTGGGGGATAGCATATATATGCATTTGCAGCCACCTACGTCAGGGTCAGATATGCACATCGCACTGGCAGGTTATGTTCTATACCATGCTTCATGACCACAGGACCTGTAACACACAACACAACCAGTCCAGAACACCACTCCCACATCCAGGACACACACTTTGCTTCCCTGGGAACAGTGCCGGGATATGCAGGTGTTCACATATACCATTCCAGTTGTTAACATCAGGTACAGGCATATTGTGTGTGAGAACTACTCAGGCCTCTACCACTTTACCCTACAGTCACTACAATTTGTGGGTCCATGTGCTATGGCAGAACCACACACCACAGCCACATGGGGGAATACATATTGCACCTGTCCATCTGCAACATGGGTACTCACTGTTCCACACCAGAGGTAGACCACCATTGTTGATATCTGACCATACCCACCTTTCCCTGGACATTCATATCCCATCCCCACCCCCAGGCAAGGTTGTCACTGCACTGTATTTAGCACAAGCAGACTCTACACTTGTGAAGACTGGGGTGGACGACTTCAAAGGACCCATGCTGGGGGACTATACTGGCCACTCTGCATAATCCTTGACAATTGCATTCTATGAGCATGTGTAAGGTTTGCATTGATTATGCTATCCCACATATACCCATGACTGCTCCACAACAAGACACCTGTCAGGTGTACACCAGCCATATATGAGCCGTCCAACAGACAGAGTGAGCTAATACATTGCAGAGCTGTAGCCCACAGAGGGAGGACATCTGTGAACAGTTCCGGCATGACACTTCATTCCCACATAATCATCACAACACAGTGTTGACAGTGGAATTGTCCAGACATGCAGATAGGGCTCCCCTCCATCTGTTATTGATGACCACTTACTGTTAGAGGTCCTCAGCAACCCTCTTCCAGCACACACCAACAACATGGTTGTGGCTTAGCACATTCAAACCCTGGGATCTCCACTGTGCCCCTGCTTGACAGAGGCACAGCTCACTAGCCTCACACATTGCCTTATGTGACCTATTTTACAGTGGCACTGAAGCCTACTGTACTGGGGATGCAGATGTCAAGCACACTCTGGCTAAGCTGTCATTCCCTAGGGCAACAAGCCTAGTATTGCCCTCTACACCCATATGTTCAATTGTCAGATGCACAATATTTGTTGTGCTGTTATACTGTTTGCAGGTCTTTATTGCCATAGCATTCCCTGTTCCTATGAACAACTTGTGTATCTGTGGAAGATGTTTGAATATGAGGGCGATCCAGTATATCACTTATGTCTCTGTAGTCATTTACTGTGTGCACTGGACAGATTGCTGTGTTGTGGTTGGTTCCTGGAATGACACGTACAAATACCAGATATGTGTGTCCAACTGCTAAACAGAGATATGGCCTAAGTGTGTGAGCATGCCCAGTTCAGACTTTCCATGGCATGTTGTCTGACATATGCCTCATTTATCAAAGTGTGTGAGCATGCCCAGTGTGAGCTTTCCATATGTTGAACTCTGAACTCCACCACATATTTGGGTGTGTGTGAACTTCAACAATATCTCACGTTTATGGTTGTGTGTTGGGTGTCATGTTGTGTACTAACTGGCCAAATGCTTTGTGTCTGCCACAACAGGGATTATACTGTGCCTGCAGGGATTGCATGGGATACTTTGCATACAGTTGTCAACATCCTTTCATAATGACCTAACACTGTAGTACCGTATAGTGTACTGGTTCAGTACTTTCACTGTGGTGGACAGTATCCTGGGCTTTAGTCCTATCACTGCTTGACATCTTCATAGTGAGCACAACAGACTGTGCAGGGGCCAGTTGTGCACATATGACCATGTTGCATTATGTTCAGATATGGACTACCTACACCAGGCTTGTCCAACATTGGTAGTGTATTCCACAACATAGGTGGACATTGGCAAACACTAGCGATGTTCCCTAGTCCATTTCTGATGTTAGTTACAGGGTGTGTTTTTCCTTCGACACACATTGTAAGTGGAGTTTGCCATGACATATGTCATGGTTAGTATACTGTGCCTCCATCTACCTCTGACATAACAGTGATATCCAGGGTTAACCTACCATCTCCCATCCACTCATCGGGATTCCTCTTGAGGGGTGTAGATAGTTGACTCTCTGGCTAACCTGTACTGGGAGTTTACTCAAGAGTGGGGGTGCCTTCTGTGTTATGGATCATTCTGTACAGCTTGTCCTATGTATGTCAGTGCTGGGGTTCAGGTCTCTCATGTGCATAGCTCACTGCCATTCAGATTGTACAAGGTGCAGCATGTTTATTGATTCCAGCTTGGACATGGCTTCATACATCGAGCACAGCTTGCCTCTGGCTAGGCAGTATGGCAGTGTGTGGAGCTGCAGTTTGTTTACTCAGGCAACACATGGCATCTGTTCATGCTCTTTGTTACTCCTGGTGGGGTACTGTTGTGGACTTTACAGTTGATGGAGGTGTCTGCTGAGGTATATCCCACAGGGGCTATTGTAGTCAATTGTGACGCTGATGAAGGATGACTGCAGAGCCACAGTGACCTCCCCTTATCTACATCTGACAAACTTCATGATTGGGTGGGTATATGGTATGTTTCTGTGAACACTACAGCCACATGTTTGTCCAGTGCAGGATATCTATCACCTTGTGTCCCCAGGTCTCTCATTATATGTTAGGTACATAATGGTTTAACACCTGTGTGGTAATTTGTGGGCACTTACTGTATATCCACGGTGGTTGTCTATACACAGTTCTGCAATTAGCTTGCTGACATGGCTATGGCTCCAGTTGTCTGTTTCTAGGTGGCCCTTTTGTGGGTTGCTTGTGTCAGCTGGGGGTCGGATATGGTGGGCTGTTTGTACTCCTCTGCATACATGTTCAGTCACAGTCCTTCCATGTTGGCCTGTACCTATGGGACATATAAACGGAATGGGGGGGTCCCAGGACCAAGCCTTGTGGGATGCCACTCATATCTGCTTTGTAGTCTGACATGGATGCAGCATGTCTGACCATGTCAGTTCTGTCCTTGGTCTGGTTTGCAACCCCTCTACTGACATAGGGGTATATATTTAAGCTGGTGAACATATCCATACTGAACTCATAGGGTATTGTCTGGAAGCATATGCACGGTCCAGCTATGCTGTGTGGACCACATTGACCTCATCAATGACCTTAATGACTGATTCAAATGGGTCAAACATGTTTAGGGGCAGGATCTGCAGTTACGACAGCCACACTGTGCAGGGTACGGTATCAGTAGGTCCACGATAGCTTTATGTCTGCGGTACATACTGATCCTTTCCATAGCTGTGCAGACCAAGCTTGTCAGGATCCTGGGGTGGTAGTTTGCAGTATCCATTCAGGCAACACCTTTGTTGTGAAGGACCACTGTTGTTGTACACTGCTCTTTGGGTACATATCCTGTGGTAAGGCTGACATTGGGCAGTAGTGTGATTTGGCATTCCATTATTCTTGGAGTCCATGTTGGCCTCAGCCCAGGACACCATTGCTGCTGTGTGTTTTGCTTTGCTTATGATGGCTGTTACCTCAGCATCTGCAATGTCAGGGGACCAGCAGTCTGCTGGGATAGATATTTTGCATTCTGGGGTTGCACTGCACCTGTCAGGTTGTATGTTGGCAATATGTGTGTGTGTGTTTGGTATGTTGTTTGTAATATCTGTGTGATTCAGAGCATATCTGTGGATTCCCAACATGGTTCCTACCATCAGTTAAGTAAGCCTTGTTATTATCCTTAGTGTCCTGTACAATTTGTATCTTCATAGGTTCATGGGTTCATACTAGGCTATCCACCCTAGGGCATTAGTAAGCCAAGCCAGAGTGTGTGTGTCTTTCGCCCTTGCTATGTGACTATTATGGCCATTTATGATTTTCTTTACTGTGCCTCTGTCTGGACGTGACACAGTGAAGACCCCCAGTGTACATGTACAACCATCCATCCACTTGGCAATATTCCTGTTGAGGGGTGTCAGTGAGGAGCTCTGCCTAACATGGATTGGGATCCTGTTTCTGGGTGTGGGGAGCCTCTGGGTTATGTATCTGTCCCTCCAGCACATCCTATTTCATTATGTGTTGAGGCTGACATCTGTCACTCTCACAGCTCCAATGGCTTTGATTTCCTGTGGTGGCGCATGTCCATTACTCCTGTGTTGGACATGGCCTTGTACAACAGACATACAATGCCTCTGTGTAGGCAGTCTGTGACTGCATTCAGCTGGGGTGTCTACAGCCAGGCAGCATATGACATATATTTGACACCCTTTATCCTCTTGGTGGGGTACCTTTGAGGTCTTCAGAACCGCTGCAGGTGTCAGGTGCGGTACATCCCATATGAGTCATTGTACTAGATTATGGGTCTGATAAGGGAACAGTACAGGGGCACAGTGACCTCTGTTGATGTAGATGTGAATCCTTTCATGATACGGTGTCCAATATCGACAGTCTTCCTAGCCACATTGGCATTGTGAGTGTCACATGACAGGTTACTGTCGACTTGTGTCCCTAGGTCCCTGATTACTCCTTGCATACATAATGGTTTACCACCTATGTGGTAATTTGTGAGTACCTTGTCTGGTATTTGGTGGGACATTCATACTGTCCAATGTCTTCAGGATGTCTGGGTGGGGTTCTTGTGTGTGAGAATGTGGTCTGTCGCATGCTACAGACTGTACAACAGTTTTGACTACACTTAGGTGCACATGGGTGGTCTCCGCTGCTTCGTGCATTGTCAGTTACCTGGCCGTATGGGTGTCTGTGCTGCATATGGATACTCCCCCTCCTTTGATGTTTTGGTCCAGGTGTTGGGGCCATAACGCATGATATGTGGTATAACCTGGTAGTGCTGGTGTGCTATCAGTAGGCTTGCAGCAGGCTTCTGTCACTGCACAGACATCGATGTTCTCCATACTGGAAAGTGCCTCAGGGGTATGCATATTGCAGTTTACACATCTGGCATTGGTCAGCATTACCCTTATGTTTCTTACCACTTATGTTTTCTAGGGTGGTGGGTTAGTCTTTTTGGCCTTGCCTACGTACGGCTCTATGGAGGTGGCAAAGGCCTTATCCAGTATCCAGACACCCAGGGGTAACAGGTGCAAGCCATCCCTGGAACAGCAGCATGGCTTGTCATGCATGGCATCTCAAGCAGACAGACATTAGACCCTCTTGGACTGACAGCTGTAACTGTTCCACCTGTTAAAGCTGATCATTCTGTGTTTGTACTGTGGCATCATTCTTGGTGAGGGTTGGATGCTGCAAATGGCCAGTGTCATACCGGCCTGGGGTACATACTCAGAGAGCTCATCCATGTCTCTTTTCATTTAGTCCAGGGAGGTACATCTCAAGTCATTCACACCAGCATGGACAATGAGTGCATCATATTTCTGCTTACTTTGGGGTGACCTGCATACTTGTGTTATGTGGCATATTGTGGCAGCCTACAGGCAGCTTACTGTACCCTTTCCCTTGTTCAGTCTGGTGAGTGGGACAGCAGTGTGTCTGCCTATACAGACACCTATTACAACTGTATCAGGCATGTTGTTTCTCCTTCTGGCCTGTGACTGTTTGGCACACAAGCTTTGTGTTCTATGTGTTGCATGTGCTATGTTTGGAGGTTGTGGTTGCTTGGGATCTGCTTTGGAGGCTTCTGTTGGTGTGGTGTGTTTGTAATTAATGTCTCCGGGAATGTTTTTCTGTGTTTATGTGTTTCATTTACAGTTGTGATAGGTCTATGTGGGACTGGGATTGTGGTGTATGTGGTTACCTTCTCCTCCTGACTAGTTTTGACAGTACTGAGTTGGGGGAGCTCAGCCTCTGGTTTGGATACATGGTTGCATCTCTCACATATATTTGTATTTATTGGGGGGAGTTGTGGGTTGTCTGTGTACTTGGGCCAGGTGTCACATTGCCTCTGGATTCACAGATTCTACTTGTTGTGGCTGGCATTAGTGGATTATATGTGTGGACATATTTTATTGCCACACTACTGATCAGTGATTACTTTCCTTTTTATGTCTGCTCTATCATGTAGTAGCTTCCTCATTCTCTTGCATGGTTTGGTAATGGCTGGAGTCCAGCATGCCAGATGCCTGCGTGTATGGCATTGTGTCTTGTTGTTATTTGTGATTGCATACTCCATGCATTCCTGGCTGTGTTCATGGAATGCCTGTATAACATGTTCTGCAGTGTGTCCCATATTCTGCACTTGCACAGGGCCTTTCATTGATTCCACATCGGTTTGGAGGGGTGCAACCTATGCTTTACACATGTTTTTCACTGTGGTTTTCTGGCCAGGGACTGTGGTCAGGATGTGTATATCCAGTGTGATTACTCTATGGTCTGGTCTTACCAGTGAGGGATACACTTCTCATCTTGCCATCCTGTACACATGTTGCTGATTATCACATCCAGTATGCTTACCCCTCTTGTAGGAGTGGTACGTTGTTCCTGGGCATTTTGGTTTATGGATTCTGGGAACTTTTCTCCTACTGTGTTGGTGCTAGTATAATGCTCCCAGTGTATGTCTGGGTATTTTCAGTCAAGCAATATAATGTGGTTTGGGGGGCTTGATATATTCATGTATTCCAACATAGGCCAGGTGCAGTTCCTGGTATTAGGACAGTAGTCTGCAGCAGGTTATATACTGGGAGGCGGTTTTAGCCATTGGTATTTGACCATGGTTAATCCATGCTGCTTCTTGTTGTGGTACCAACATGGGGGTGTGGTTATCCTTGACATTTATTGCTAGTCACCCTCCTTTTGTAGCTTGTTCCATGTTTTGCGGCTGTACAGCACAGTATGAGGTGTAACCTGGTAGTGTTAGGGTGCTGATGTGAGCCTTGACCCAGTTTGCTATTACAGGACTGATATCAACATTCTCCATACTGTGTGCATTTACACTGTACACATCTTGCTGTTTAGACTTCTGGCATTGGGTAGCATTACATCTAGGTTCCTTTCCCTTGTGGTACCTATGAAGGTGGGTTTGTGTTTTGAGACTTACCTATTCAGGGCATGCTGTGGGTACTGATAGCCTTTGCCAGTATCCATGGTGCCTGGACTGATAGGTGCACGCCACCCCTAGCAGGTGATGCATCATGTCATGCTCCGCATGTCTTCCCAGGCTGAAACACATTGGCTCCCCTTTGACTAACTGCATTACTTCAGCCACTTATTGCAATTGATCATACCATCATCATTTTGTGGCTTCATGCTTGATGAGGGTGGATGTTAGTCAGGGTCCTCAGGTGTGCATATAGTACATGGTGTTACATTACTTAACACATGGCATTCATGCCTCAGGTGGTGCTGCAGGGCTGCCTCTGTCGGATGCGCATATTACACTCCCTGTACATGTTTGTGAGCAGGTCATGTCATTGTAGGCATCCCTGATATTATTTGAGTGAGTCAGAGGGGGTATCATTCACAGGGTTCCTACTGAGCCAGTGTATGTGCTATGCGTTGCTTCTTTGCCAAGGCCAGGGCATACTGGGCATGCCTCCTTCTGCCTACTGGGGCAGGCTCAGGTTGTTCCTCCTCCGAGTCACGCTCTGCCTGTGATGGCCTTGGCAATGGTGGGGGGCTGTTTGGCCCAGCCCTATGCTGGTCCTGCTGCAGCTGTTTTTGCAAGATCATATTATGTAGCATAGCACATACCATGACAATTTGGGTTCATGTAGTTGGTGTGTACTGCAAGGCTCCACCAGATGTGTCCAGACACTGGAACTGTGACTTGAGCAGCCCAAACACACGCTCTATTACATTACGTGTTTGTGCATGTGCCTCATTATGGCGTTCCTGTTCAGGTGTATGTGCATTTCTGATGGGTGTCATCAGCCACGGCTCCAGTGCATAACCTGCATCCCCCACTAGGTGTCCGTGTGGGATGTCCCCATTAGCAAATGTCTGGTACAGCTGCGTCAAATATAAAGTAATCCAAAACACAAAAGACGCTGAGAAAATAAACCTTTATATTCAGCAAAGCTTTCGGGTTACAAGCCCTTTCTCAATACTAATACAGGTTCCATTAAAATACATACATTTAAATAGGAGCCAAAATCACATGACCTGCAGCCTAAATCATGTGACAAGTATATAAAATAAAGCATCATAATACTAAAACATCCAAAAAACATTTCTTTCATACAAACAACATATCTTAAATACATTTTCATAGTTTACTTTTACTTCAATTTATTGCGTTGCATTTTAATTAAAACAGGTTTTAATGTAACAGCAGCATTTAGACCTGGTGGACAATCTGCTGCTAGTCTTATTATCCACTCATATTCTTTTAATTCTAATAAATTATTAATATCACCACCCCTATCCGATACATAAACCATATCTATAACTCTAAACTTAAATTTATGATTAGAATAATGTATAATTATGTGTTTACATAAGGCATTCCTATCATTTGCCCTTCTTATTTCAGACTTATGTTCGATAATGCGTTCTTTCAATTTTCTAGTGGTTTTACCCACATAAAAAGAGGGGCATAAAGTACAGGTAGCCAAATATACCACATTATTGCTAGTATAACTAGCAGCCACATTAAATTTATATACCCTATGCATTAAGGGATGTGTAAAAAAATTATTAACAGTATAATCCATAATATCTGTACAACAACTACAATTCAAACATCTAAATGTACCTTTCTTATTAATGCTACATCGAATATTCTTCTCTTTAAAATCTTTGTAACATAATTTACTCTTTAAATTTCTCATGTTTTTATATGAAAAAAAATGGCTTGTTATCCAAAATAGCCTTGATTTCCTCTGAAGCCATTAGTACTACCCAGTACTTCTGAATAATTCTTTTGACTAACTGCGTCATTGCGTTATATGATGTAACATATCTGATTTTTTATGACTTCATGGCACATCCAGTATAATCTACTATTGGTTCTTCAGATAAAGAAAATATGGGTTTCAACTTTGTCTGTCTATCTACTATAGTTTCAGCTTTTATGGCCTCTAAAACCTCTCTCTCATAACCACTAGATACAAATTCATTCATCGTCTCATCTAGTTGTGACAAAAAATATGTATCTTCAGTATTTAATTTACTGATTCTGCCAAATTGTGACCTCACTATACCCTTGAAAATGTGGGACGCGTGCATACTGTCATAATGTATATATCTACGTGCATTAACATCTTTCTTATGCACAGTAGTATAAATGCTATTATTTTGTATACCTACTTTCAGATCCAAGAAATTTATAGAACTATCTGAATATTCCATCTTAAACTTTAGAAATTGCGTGGATTTATTTAAAAATTCCACATATTCATACAACTCAACAATGGACCCTCCCCATATTAAAAAACAATCATCTACAAACCGCTGATAAAATAAAACGTTTTTACTCAATAAATTAATTTTATCCAAAATATATACTTTTTCCCACTGAAATAATACTAAATTCGCATAGGTGTTAGCCACTGGTGTACCCATTGCTACACCTGTGCGTTGTATATAAAATCATTTGTTAAACAAAAATATATTATTAGTCAAAACTATATCCAATAATAAACAAATAGTTTCTATCTCTCTTGCTGGTAAAACAGATTGTCCTGAAAGAAAATCATGAATCGAGTTAATCCCATGTTCATTTGGTATTACTGTAAACAAAGATGTTATATCTAAAGTCACAAAAAAAACATTATCATCATATAAAATATTTGTATTTATACCTCTAAACCAATTTTTTAGTTTTAGAATAAAATCTGTTGTATCCCTCAAAACTGTATCACATCGTTTCAGAAACTGTTGCAATTTTTCTGTAAATATACTGAAATGGGTTCTGTAAGCCAACCATTGCCCGATACAATAGGCCTCATCGGTGGATCCAAGAGTGACTTATGAATTTTTGGTATACCATACAGTTGAGGTATAGTGGGACATGAAACAGTAAGAAAATGGAATAAATCCAAATTTATGTCACCACTAATCTGTAACTCATATATCATCATATTCACAGAACTTATATGTTTCTTTACATCAGCAGAAGTTATTACTTTAAACGCAATGGTGTCATCCAAAAGATTTAATACAGAACAAAAATATTTATCTTTGTTCATGATAACAATGGCACCACCTTTATCTGCTTGCTTTATGATTATGTTATTATCTTCTTGCAACTCTTTAAGTGCTATAAATTCCTGATATGTCAAATTATAGTTCTTTTTAATTTTATTAACATACAATTGCCTAAGATCCCTTTCACATAAATCATGAAATGCTGCTAGTACAGAGATATTCAAAGGCACAAAAGTACTACGTCTTCTACATACAGATTGACTACAAGTACTATCTTTAAACATCACTTTGAGATTTACATTTCTAATGAACTGCTTGATGTCCCCATTGGCAAATGTCTGGTACAGCTGCGTCAAATGCCAGATGTGGGAATCATGGTAGCTCCCAGGGCAGCCAGCACACACATTCATTATTATGCCCTGGGCATCACACACAACCTGGCAGTTGATGGAGGGGAAGCCCTTGCGGTTAATGTAGGCCCTACCCCGCTCACCGGCTGGTGCTTTGATGCGTATGTGCATGCAGTCTATTGCACCCACTACCTCAGGGTATTTCGCTATTTGCTGGAAGAGACGCATATTGCTGGCCAATACCTCACGGGCATTGGGGAAATATACATGATCACCGACATGTGCTGACATGGCATCCAGGAACTGGTGCAGTACCCTGGAGGCTGATGCCTGTGATATCCCCATCATATCACCAGTTGGTCTTTGGAAGGTACCTGTTGCTAGTATTCTTAGGCCAACACATACCTTGGCTTCCACTGGGATGGGTTCCCCTCTGTTGGTTCTGCATCTGAGGCGTGGCCTGCACAGCTTAACTATTTGCTGCAGGAGCTCTCTGTCCACTCTATAGCGCTCTACTATCTCCAGCTCATGTAACCCGTGGTAGGTGACCCTGTGCCTGTACACTCTTCTCCGTCTCCTCTCTGTGGGTTGTCTGGCACCATCTGCATTGTCACCACCCTCAGCAAGTCGCCTATGTCTCATTATGACAGCTATGGCAGCCCCTAACATTTCTGCTCTGAGTGAAGCTTTTTCAGTTTTCACTTCTAATGGCTTACTCCTGTCTTGCAGTGTCTCTTGAGAGAAGCATCCTGCACTGCTGTTTGCAGAGTTTTAAGTGCTGGGCTGGGCTACTATTCTGCCTGTGTAATTGCCTGCTTCTAATTGTTTTCACCTGCTAGCTCCAGCAGTATTCTCTGCTAGCTTCCTACTAATTCTGTTGCTTCCTTTTTCCTTTCTGTTTCCTCAGGGGGGAGCAGCGTGCATACCAGCAGAAACATGCTCACAGTGGCTTACACGCACGCACACATGCTTACACGGTTCAGGATCTGCCTATTTGGTTTAAAACACACGCACACCAGAGCAAACAGTGTTAAACATCTACCAAGATGCTCCCACATGCTCAGTCTGCCCTACACACGCACACACCAGCTCAAACAGTGTTAAACATCTGCCACCATGCTCCCACATGCTCAGTCTGCCTTACACGCGTGCACACTGCCCTACTCACGCTTCATGGCATGCTCACGTGCGCATGCATGCCCAGCAAGAAACTTTGGTGTAAGTAACAGTGTACACCTTCCATTTCTTGACTTTCCCATACTTATCTTGTGGCACTCGTCTTTCCCTGATCTGTGTCTGTCATCTGTCATGTTACACTGACCTCCAATGAACTGCATTTCTTTCTACCATTCCCCCCTGTGATGTCACCTATCTCCTACTCTATTCCTCCCCCTTATGTATCTCTTACACTACTCAGACTGTGCTCATTTGCTATGTGACTGTGGGATTCAGTATCCTAACCCTCATTTACATGAGATTGCCTACTAATGCTTAGTTACATGTCTTAGACTCAGCTTCCCCCCTTAGCAACCACTACACGGTGGCCATGTTGTTTTTGGTCTGCCGGTCCCTGCATTGTCATTCCATGTATTGCATAAAACCCACATTTGTGGGTTTATAACCTTCATATTTATGTTTTATACAGTGCAGCCCGTTTGCGTGGGGTTGCGCTTCGTTTAAATATTGGCGATCGCCGAAAAAAAATTATATTTTTATAGATTTTGCATCACGTTACCTTGCCAATGGCCACATATTTGGCCAATGGCATGCTGCCTGACACATATGCACCCTTTATTTGGAGCTGACATGGCTCCGTTGTGATTTTTGCAGAAACGTACTCAGTTGTCAACTGAGTACATTTTTGCAGCTAAAATGTCTCTTACACGGGCTGGTTTCTGCTTCATGGATCGCTAATATACCTCATTTGCATACCTTTCAGCTGCAAGTGAGGTATTTAGCATATCCACACCCAGTCCGTGTAAGAGACGTTTTAGCTGGTCTCTTACATGGAGTTTAGGGCTGTTCCTGGATCGTGAGGCTTGCATGGAGTGTTACACGTCTCTTACACTCCATGCAAGCCTTCATGAATCCTGCCCACAATGTAGGACTTACACTTGTGTTAGTTGCCACTGGTTTGCAATTGTGAATGACTAGTGTGAGAGAGAAGGAAAACACAACAGCAATTTATACAACCATCACTGCAGTGGGTGTGTCAGTGAGGTTAGAGTTATAAAGTGTAGAAATAACTTCAGCAAGCTTTTAAATGAAACAGAACACTGCACATTTATAATTTTTGTTCAGTAAAAGCAAAACTGTCCTGCCTTTGCTGAAAACTATTTTTCACTGTCATATATTTTTATCACACATTTATAGGAAAATGATATAAAATTCAGTATAGACTGTATGTCTGAGATTACAGTAGACATAAGGGAAGAATGAACTCATTACAAAGATAAGACAGAGCTGCACCTGTGCAAACATATTCATAAATGGTTGTATGATCACTTTTTGCACTGAACATGTAAGCCACACATGTACAACCATGTGAATGTACAGATGTATGTCCTGTTAATACTACAGAGGAAATGTGAATTGCTCGTATGCTCATGATTTGATTGCTGTTACAAAGCTGTGTCTGTGGCACAGAGAGATAACACATTCAAACTGTGTTTTGTAATTCCATGAATCCAAAGCTGTGTAATTGTTTAACTTTATTTTTTGGTCTTTAACATTTGACTGGCAGATTGCTTAATGTAAACATGGTCAAATTAATTAAAATTTTAAAATTAATATTAGTTGTCTTACGAAGCACAATCATGCTTAGCAACACTGTACAGCGGTCAGCCTTCTGGACAGTACTGAGTATAAAAAAATACACCTGCTGCCTAGCTTTCCCTGTGGCACAAGGTGTAAGGTCATGGCCAGAACCCAGATGAGCCAGGGTTATAATACAGCACACTCCACTTTTTATTTATGGTGCTCTACCATCATTTTTTAGCAAAAATAATAATATAAAGATAATTATACATAACAATAACTATGTGTAGCAGATTGGTTGCATATACACATGGTATCATATGTATTATATGTGTAAAGGGTGTACCATGACAGTTATGGTTCTGTAATTATAAATGTCTTTTCAGATTTGGGATGGATTTTATAGTTTTCTGGCAGTCATCTGCATACAGCCCTTAACACAAGTATAGCTGTAAAACAGAATGTATTGCATAGTGTGAATGAGAACTCAAAAATCTACTCTGAATGTAGTAAAAGTATATGCATTTCTGGTATATTGTTGCACATTACTCCTGCATCACACCTGAGAATGAATAAACCAGGACGTTGTCATGTCTCTCTCACATACACACACACACACACACACACACACACACACACACACACACACACACACACACACACACACACACACACACACACACGGTTAATTAAAGTATAGCACCACTCACTCTTCAGTGCTATATTAGTAATGACCATGCTTGGCAAACACTTCTTTAGTGGCAATGAGGAACAAACACCTATGTGGAAGCATATGTATTCTCTTTGTCACATAAGTTTGAATCCCACATTGTAGAAATTATTTTTTTCAGTGTGTAAGGCCACACAAAATATGTAGCAAGTCATACAACTGATTCCCCCAAAATCAGGACTTAAAAGGCAAGTCTGTTCTCAGGTATAGCAGCACACATGCCATAAATTAAATCCAAATGTGAAATTATCCTTCCTATTTCATGAACTGTTTTTCTCTCTGTTTGGTAATGTTGCTTTCCATTCACAATTGCACAAATGTGATTGGCATGGTTGTGCGGATTTGTGCACTGGTCATAAAACTCAATATCACAAATTGGCAGGAAAACAGTTTTACTGTCATTGGAGGACCTAAGCTGGCAAGGCAGGAGCTGGGAAGGATGATGCCAAATTCAAGGCTCAAAGGTGGGGTGTGGAGAAGTCAAAAACATTTATTGCTCTCCTCTTAAAGAACTACAGCTGTAGGTTGCTGCAGAGGGACTAATTGATTGCTTTTCTATATATTACTAGCAACTTAAGCGTGCAGATCTTGATTGTAAAAGCAAGCATGCATGCTTTCTTCTGTAGCTCCTGGCAATTATATTAGGTAAGTATAATAATGTAGTCATATTTGGTGGGTTCAATTCCCACAAGTAACACATATATTCAAATTACAAAAATATCATTTGTTAGTTTTAAATCCAGCCAAAACTGGATTTAATGACAAGTTGTCAATCTGTACTATATTTAAAAGCATGTGTGCAATACCGCATATCACAAGGATTACCAGTTACAATTCACAGTCCTATTTTGTATTTGGAAAGCTGTATAGCTAATTGTTGTGTCTTTTGGCTTTTCCCAGTTAGGGGTCGCCACAGCGGAACTCCGGTCAGCTAATGATTGGCAGTAGATTTTTACGTGCCGAGTTGCCAGTCCTGACGCATAACCTTCAACGAAGGTACGCCCATTCATGCATGTCTCCACACAGAAGATGCTCTAGCTGAGAATCGAACAGGATGTCTTACTGTGAGGCGACAATGCTACCGCAGCACCAGCACCGCAGTCTGTATAGCTAATATAATAATAAAAATATATTTAATGTAATAAAGAATTTATGTAACGTATAGTAGTTCTAATAATCTGGTTTCTTTTTTCGTCTCACCCCACCCCTTATCTCTCTCTCTTAATATATATATATATATATATATATATATATATACATATATATGGGAACACACTGTTCTGATGAAATACTTTTTTGTCAACAAACAAATTGATTTTCAGCACAGGGAGGTAGGCCAACTGCTGCAGCTCAGCCTGCCTACCCTCCACTTGCTGCCACATCAACACCCAGCACATCTGGGATGCAACCTGGCAGTACTGCCTCCACTGCCCCTGTACTACCTGGCCCATCAACATCAAGTAGCACTGCCCCAGCTGCTGGTGCATTGGTACCTTCTGAGAGTATTGGTGGAGGTGGTGATTACATCTCCCACTAGGACCTGCCAGGGATGGTACATGAGGTAATAGAAACTGGCATCAGTGCCCTACTCATCCATCTGGAGAAGTTGCTCTTTAGAAAGTGAAAAAGACCCAAAGTCAAGCAATACCACATGGAGCTGAGGAAGGGGACAGTGATGATAGTTCTGAGGTTAAGGACTAGATTCCTACTGTTCCAGTGCTTACCGGACCTATGCCTCTGATGTCCCCTACTTTATCCCGCAATTATGGTGTTACCTATCTTTTGTGTCTGTCACCAACCCTGTGTCTGTCTTGTTTGTCCTGTTTGTCTACACCATCTTCTCATCTACCCTTCCTACCTGACCCTGATGTTCCTATGTCCCTTCCTCAACATTCCTCTTTTTTTGAAAAAAAAGGGGACACCTGTCCCACAAAAAATAAATAAATAAAAATAAGAATTGTCACACACATAGCTCTCCACTTTGCATATGTGTCTTCTCTACACATTTGATTTGGTCCAACTGGCTATACGACTGACTGCACTGTTGTCACCCATCTTTGATATGGTGACAGTTCAAATTCATCCAATTTTCTATACGTGGTCAATTTACAGTGTTAAAGAAGTGGATAGCTATGGTTCTTTCCTAATTCCGTCCGGAAAATTCTTTTACTGCTTCCCCTTTGCTCTTCCTCCTGCTTTCACCCATTTCACCACTTTCCTCTCTACCCCATATTCACACCTTTAATCTGGTCAAAAATAAAATCACACACCACACGCATGGCCAGAAATGGCCCATAATGAAGTCTTCAGTTTTTGTTGTCTGCATTTTGGCAGAATTTGACACTGTACACCAATATCAAGTGGTCGTGAATGGTATTTCATGTCCTATGGCAAAACTTGGTGAGTTTTTGCCATCATCTGGACTAGTCCAGTAATCTTTGCTCAATGCTGCTTAAACTTCCTGTGCTAAAAGAACATAGAGTTAAACCAGAATAAAGGTAGTGCTTTAAAACATTTACTCTGGCACTTATTTAGACTGCAGAAGGCAACAAAATGCAAATTATTTTCTGGAGTGTTGACATAAATCACTGGTCCAAAGATTTTTTTTTGACAATATCTTTATTGTTACACATCATCATTTTTAGTGTGATGATATATGTGTATGATATATTATCACCCACATATTAAAATTTGCAAAAAGTATGATTTTCCATGGAGATATATTAATTACTGTCCAAAAAGGAGTATCTGAAGTGACATCCATCCCAACTGCTATCACATGTTTAGCTAACCATGTTCTGCTTGTCATAAGCCTGTTGTCCCTCTCCTAAGCATTCCCTACCCTTACTTTACTCACTTCATGTTACACTGCATGCAATGGTAATAATGAAAACAGAGCAAATACAGGACCGTTAATGTGCAGTTAACAAATGCTGCTAGGTGTGTGTTTATCTCTGCTTGTATTCATCCTATCACTCCAACTCCTCTGTACGTGTGTGTATCTATTAGATCGATGGATGCTGTTTGCAGACTGACTTGACTTGTTGATGGTTAATACTAACATGTTGCCTTAATTCAATAGTTTATCATTTTGTGTACTGTGGAATGTTTTAATATCATCTGTAGGATTCAGTTTTTGACATGTACAGGTGTTGATGGATGAAATATACATCTAATCTGATGTGGAAAGTGTCCTTACTGTGGCAAAGCATACTGCACACACTTTTTACGATACATGACCATACATAAAGAGTTATCATGTCTGCCAAGTCAGAAATGATTTTTTTCAAAATATGTACCACCCCCTGTCATTTCTAGAAAACTGTACACACAATTAAATTGTGAATTGCAGTGAGGCCTGCAAAGCAGCCAATAGTTCTATCACTGTATAGAGGTAGGCATTACTGATAAAATTGTGTAAGACAAATACTTTACTGTAGTCAATGTTTATCACATTTGCTTAGGTAATGCCACCCTAACACCATCTGTAACAAAAATTAATTTCTGACACCATCTGTAACAAAAACAAATGTGCTGGATTTAAACCATGTGTTACCAGTACCCCAACAACAAGCTGATTGGTCTTACATACACCTGGTGCTACAAGGACAGCTAGCTAGTAAGTATGTTTTTTTACAAACAGTATTGTCCCATGTGCTGACAGCTGTGCATCTCCATTTAGCCAGTTTGGGCAAAGGAAGGTGAAGTAACAGAAATATTACCATTTTCCCATTTAAGCAAAGTACTCCTTTTCCTTGTTGCTTAACTTCGTGCAAATGGGCAAATCAATAGCAGCAGTTCTTCATGTCATAAAAGTTATGACAAAACAATTCCAATATAAGCTACAGTATGATCAGCATAGTATCTGCCACCTGTTTCTCATACAACATATATGCATAACTAATTCTCAAGTTCAAGTTGTAGTCATGAAAAGGGAATCTTGCATGTGCTAACACTTTGTTATTCACACAAATGAGTTTCTCGGAGATGCGCTATGTATTACATATACATTATATATTATATTATTATGTATTCGGCATGTATTACAACGTTTATTGCTCAGTTATACTCCAACTCATCAAAAGGCATTCACAACAGAAGGGGAGGGACTTGTTCTTCACTGAAGACATACTTACTCAGACTCATGTGTCACCTGCAGCAATGCACTTACAAATGATCTCTCAGTACAGTAATAGGGCCAATGCCAATTATACTACAAAAATAAAGAGCACAACTGCCTTGTTACATCATTTGTTATGGGTTTATACTGATATTAGTGAATGGTTATCACTGATCAGAACACACTGATGTTGTCTAAAAAATCTAGAACAGTGGACATCAGTTCATCAGAATATAAACTCACATACATTCAACACTGTCATTCCTGTTTCCAAAGTGTGTGTGTGTGTGTGTGTGTGTGTGTGTGTGTGTGTGTGTGTGTGTGTGGTGTGTGTGTGATTGTGTGTGTGTTATGTAAACAATATATTGAGAAACAGGTACATATATGTCTCAGCTGTGCAACATGCATTTATGACAGCTTATTTCACCTAGGTTTACAAGATGGCTTTTAAAGTTTGTTTGCACTGCAATCCCAAAAGCAAATCTGAAGTCCAGCCTTTGCAAAAATGTCTCATAAGAGTATATGTTATCTGTGACATTATGATGATGTCATCTTCTATAAAGACTACTATGACAATGAATCATGAAACTTCTGTGATTGCAAGAATGTTAAGTACTCTGTTCTGCAGCTAAGCTAACTAGTTAGGTAGGGGTTTGACATAAACAGTCAGGTTGTCTGTGTATGTGTGTGCAGTCAGAACGGTATGAGTTAATGTCCTCAGTCAAGTCTCATTGAGAACAAAGTTTTGCAGTAGTACATGAATACACAGCAATTTCATACAGTCCTCCTGACATCTTCTCATCAACATACACTGATGATGTCATCTGCTATACAGTGTTTTCCAACAAAAGGAAAGTCTGACTTGTGCCATGGCTCTAGCATTAAGTAATGTGTTCTCTAGCTTGTGTAACTAGATAGGAAAAGCTTCTAATCTCACTGCAGTCAACTTGTGAGACTCTGTGTGTTCAGTTAACTCTTATTGTAAAGACCATTTTAGAGGAGCATGTGCGATACTCCTACCAACATCTTCTTCTCACCAGAAACTGATAATGTCACTGATATAAAGTCTTCATGACAATATGAAAGCCAGATTTGTGCTGGTGTGCTAGTAGTAGGTAATGTGTTCTCTAGCTTGTGTAATGAGGTAGGAAGGGGATCCACTCTCATTGCAGTCAACTTGTGCTTTTGTCTTCAACTAGCTCTTATTCTGGAGACCAGTTTAGAGCAGCATGCGAAACACTCCTAACATCTTCTTCTTACTAGACACTCACAATGTCATCTTCTATAAAGTATTCTCTGACAATGTGAATGTCAGATTTGTGTCACAGCGTAGGATTAAGTAGTGTGTTCTATAGCTTGCTTAAGCTCTTTTGCGTGTGTACCTTTGAATCACAGTGGGCATGTCCTGAGCCTTTAAAAAAATGAAGCTATCACCTTACAATTCTAATAAATAGTCATTGACAGAGGTCAAATATCAATACAATTGTGTTTGCCATGATGTATGCTTCAAGATAAAAAATTCTGATAACTTTTATGTAGCATGATTTTGGAATTATTAGTGCAAGTATGAACAAGCAATATTTGATGCCTAGAGGTGTAGTAGGAGGTAACTGCAGAAACGCCTGGAGGCAAACTTGGATGTAATGAGTTGACAAGGTAGATCAGGGTTCTAATCTCACTGTATTCAGTTTTTTATGTATGTGTCAGTTAGCTGACATACTAGAGACCATTTTCAGCAGCATTTGACATACTCCAGTCAACATCTTCTTCTCACCAGATACTGATGATGTAATCTGCTAAAAAGTCCTCTCTGATAAGATAAAAGTTACACTTGTGCTGTGATGCTGGCATCAAGTAATGTATTTTCCGGCCTGTATAAGTAGGTAAGGGTTCTAATCTCATGATAGTCAATTTGGGAGTGCAGATATGTTCAGTTAGTGCTCATTCTGGAGACCATATTAGCGCAGCATGTGAGACGCTCTCACTAACATCTTCTTCTCAACAAACACTGATGATGTCATCAGCTATAAAGTCTTCTCTGACAATATAAAAATCAGGCTTGTGCTGTGGTGCTAGTATTAAGTACAGTTTTCTGTAGCTAGTGTAAATAGCTAGGTATGGGTACTAATCTCATTGCAGTCAACTTGAGAGAGTGTGTGTGTGTATGTTTATTCAACTATCAGTCTGGAGACAATTTTAAAATGGCAGGATAGACCACAGTTATGTCAGTCACTCCTGCCCACATCTTTTCAACATACAACAATGATTTGATCCCCTCTAAAGTGCAATCTACCAGTGTTATCATCAGATGTCTGTGCTGGCACAAGTGCTAAATAAAGTGTTCTCTAGCTTCTGTGGCTATGCATTTTTGTCATTCTAATCTCACAGTAGACAACTTGTGTGTGTTCAATCAAATATGAGTGTGGCTATATGTGTACACCAAGATGTGACTCTACATCTATGTCACACATTCCTCCTAATGTCTTCTTCTCAGTATACAATGATGCTGTCATCCTCTATAAAGTGCACTGTGACACTGTTAAAGTGCAACATCTTTGGTGGTGCTAGTCTTACATTGTATGGAATCCACCTTGTAAACCTACACAGAGTTAATATTCAAATCTGACCTCAGTCAGTTGCTGTGTGTGTAGTCGGTGGTTATATTACATGATATTTTGAATCTCTTTCCATTTGATTCCCACTCAAGAGACCTTTGGACATATCCCCATGAATCAAACATCCCCTTTTCTCTCTGCCAGCATAATGTCCTTTCTTCAGAACACTGGATGATGTCATCATCATGAAGCACAACCCTTCCATGACCATCTTCAAGCCATCTGCAGATCACTGGATGTTTGATTGCTAATTTTGTCATGAGGTGATGCACATGTCACATTTGGGCAGAGGCAGTATGTAATACATTCAAACACTTACACACATATGCACATATCCCTACCATATTACATCATATAGATATATTGATTTTTGTTTAAAGGCTATAATAATGGCTATGATTTTATGCAAAGTTGGCCGTTAGCCTAGTAATGTCCTATGACCCTATGAACGTTGCAGATGTCAATGTTGCTGCCATCTGCATGAGCTGTGTTGAGGTGTGGATGTATGGCTGGTAGCTCCACAACAGTGTATTTCGATCAGAAATTTGAAGTAATGTATTGATGGTCACTACTGCCATTTGGCTACATGTTCCTTCCACAACAGCTGTAGTAATATGCCTCCTGAGGACTTTTGCCATGAAACAATGTTATATAGATTGTTACCTTAATAAGGCATGTGTTCTTGTAGAGAAGTATATTAACATTCTACAAATTTCTCATTCAGCCTTCACAGTGACACTTGCTGTAAGGCACATGTTTGTGTATGTATACCTACCATTATGAAATGCTATGAGACATACAGCAATAGTACATCATACTAACCACATGGGCACATATGCCTTTTTTCATCCACACATTGTAATACTGGTATACACACACACATATAACCAATCAGATTCACTTGCAACTGTGCTGAATTCGATGTATGCCCAATTGTGTTGCTATTCACAAGGATTATTCGGGTGTTGTCCAGTTGCATTGTGTGACTGTCAGCATTTGTGTCATCAACTGTTCTGCATGAACCATATCCACTTGTATGTAATGTGCCCATATATGGTATCAGAGCCTTATGCACACCTTTCCAATTATAAGCATATATGCATATTGTGTGCAAGTGATGTAATGATGTGTAATAGGTAGCGTTGTACAACTGTGTTAACAGTTCCTCTGTGTGTCATGTGATGCATACCCAAGGTTGTATTTGGAGGTGTTCTCACAAACCTTTTTTTTTAAGTACAAAATCTTATGGGTAATACACAGCTGTGCACACAGATGATTGTAGATGGCACCACCAATACTCAGCAGGAGGCAATAGACAACCTGCTAGCTGACAGATTTGAACCAAATTTCACCCCCTATCCCCAGTGCTCACCACCCAAAGTACACACGTACACATCATCCAGCATATTTTCTCAAGAAAGCAGCTCATCTGTGTGCTGTCTAAAGCATCAATGAGCACTGACAACATCCCAGCTTGCCTTATCAATAAACTAAAACATGACCTAGCAGACACAATTGGATCCCTACTTAACCACAACCTCCAGACAGGGTATTTTCTGGCACAATGATGGACAGCAACAGTCATCTGTCTGAACAAGGGGGGGCCATCACCCTATGCATGGAATAGACCCATAAGCCTCACCGGCTTCATCTCTATGCCAATGGAAAAAATCATCATGGACTTTATCAACAAGAACATTGGTAATCTCTCGACTCTGTAACCAACCCAATTTTGATTTGTTAAGGCTAGATCATGTCTGTTAAATCTAATTGACATCTTCCAGAAAGTCACGAAGACCATGTATGAAGGAAATTATTATTATTATTTGCTGTTTGTTTGCTAGGATAGTCTAATTGGGCCACAAGGAGCCCATTTTCAATGGAGTCCTGGGGAGAAAAGCTCCAGAAAAATACAGATACATAGTACACATTGCACATTTACATTATAGATTATCTCATAGAAATACAAAGTGAATATAATAAGAAAAGGTTAAAAATGATAGAATGCATCAGTATAGTTTATAAAACAGCAATAAAAAACACTTTTTTCTTTACACAAAAGTAGCAGCATAGGGTAACTGTTAAGTAGTTGGTCAAATAGTTCAATAGAGCTGTGGAAATATAGGAGGCAGTGATTGTGTATTTAGTTCTAGGAGAGTAGGAAGTGATATTAGAAGGATTAGGTAGGATGGGAACAGGAGCACTTCCATTGTGAAGTAAGGTGTGAGTGCAGCAAGGTTTTGAATGAGGAGAGACTGCTGGTGATGTGGATAGGAGATGGTAGGGAATTCCAGAGGCATGCAAGAGAGAAGGACATTAGGTGATTCCCAGCTGGACATGTGGGTTTGTGCAAATTTAATTAGGTTTTGAGAATTAGATCTTAGAAATCGTACTGGTTCATACATTTTAAAAGTAGAGGCTAGGGAGGGACAAAGAGAGGAGTTGTAAATGAGTTTGTGTGCTTGGATGAGTTGGGTATAAGTGAGGAGGTTAGGTACCTCAAGCCAGTTTAGTTGGTGAAGAGAATTACAATTGTGGGAAATGGCTCTGTGACCTGCTGCAAATTTTGATATCTTGTTGTAGCAAGAGGAGAGTTTTGTTTTGAGGGAAGATTGTAGGTTGGTGAGGATAGATGCACCATATAAGAGGGATGGGATATGATAAGTATTGGCTAGTATGAGTCTAGTGGAAGGAGAGATATAACGATTATGGCAGTATAGTATACCAAGTATTTTGTGGGGTTTTACGATATTTACTTGTAAATGTTTGTAAATTTTTGTCAGTACTTTCGTTGAAGGTCATGTGTTAGGCCCGGCAAGCCAGCACGTAAAAATCTACTGCCAATCATTAGCGGACCGGAGTTGCGCTGTGGCGACCCCTAACCGGGAAAAGCCGAAAGACACAAACAAACTTGTAAATGTTTGTCAGATTTTAGTTGATTATTTATGAGTACTCCTAGTAGTTTAGTGTCGGAGACTATTTCTAGGGGAGTATTATTTTTGCTGGTGATTATAAATGAGTGTTTATCTAGGGAGAAGGTTTTGGAGGAGGTGAATAACATAAGTTTAGTTTGGTTGCATTAATAGCCAGATGGTTGTCTAGCATCCACTGCTCAGCAGAGGAGGAGGTGGTTTGGGTGAGCTTATTTAGAGTGGGGATAGAAGGGGAGGAGCAGATAATGGTAGAATCGTTGGCATATTGGATGAGGCTGGAGTTTGGAATGGTTTGGTAGAAATCGTTAATGAATATGTTGAATAGTACGGGGCCTAAAATGGAACCTTGGGGGACACCTGTGGAAGTATTAAGGAAGGGTGAAGTGGCTTTATTCCATTTGACTGCTTGTTGTCTGGTTGTGAGGTAGCTGGAGAACCACTTGGTACAGGAAGGGGATAGGTTTAGTTTGGAGAGTTTATTAAGAAACAGGTTGTGAGAAATACTGTCAAATGCCTTGGAGAGGTCAAGGAGAAGGGTGGACATGAAATGGCTGGAATCATGGGCTTTGTTAATTGTTTCAAGGAAGGAGAGGAGAGCAGTAGATGTGCTATGACTGGGTCTGAATCCATGCTGCATGGGAATAAGAAGCTGATTGTTGATGATATGGGGTAAGAGAAAGAATGTGCATCCTACATAACTTGACCTGGCCAAGGCATTGAACACAATTCCACACTCGGGTATTGCAGAGAAATTGTCTCAACTGGCCATAATCCACTACATCACCAAGAGTGTAGCCCAATGAATTACTACCAGGACACACACTGCCATAATTTTTTAATTCATCTCCTGAAAGATGCCAGTGACCAGTGCATTATCCCATGGTTCTATACTAAGACCTTTGCTGTTTTATATTTAATTCACAGAAGTCAAGACAAACTTAGGTATTTAATTCACAGAAGTAAAGACAAACTTAGACTTTTATGCAACCAACTTTGAGGATGACTGTAAATCGTGTGCAATCCTGTAATCCAGTAATGGTATAGCTATACTACAGAAAGTATTAACACTCACAAATTAATGATGCCAGAGCCATAGAGACACACTAAATGTCAAAAAAGCATAATTAATTTATTTTGTAAAGCAAATACCCAATCTAATTACAATATAGACAGCACACCCCAAAAAGAGTATCCCCATTGATACATGATCCATGTACTCAGGTAGATAGCAATTGCAAATTTAAACACCATGTGTTGACAGTGGTGACCAATCCCTTCTATGTGGCACAAGTCATAAGTATGGCTATGGCATCCAACTCAAAGGACATTATAATTCCATTGTACTTGGCCATCATCACAATAATAGTGCAGAGCAATGCACCCTTTTGCATGGAACTAACCACAGATGTGCAACAGCTAGAGCATCATCAGAGATTTTGCATAAGGAAGATACACAGTGTAGTAGACAACTCTTGGGTGGAAAATTTGAAACCTGTATCACTGTATATTGTCCCCTACAGAATAATAAGGGATGATTTGTGATTGGTTTACAAGGTAGTCTCCAATCCAGCTCTGATGGAAATGTCACACACTGGTAGAGCAAACTGCAAGAGGGTCACTCGTACAAAAGATGATAACTTAGCTTCGGACATAATAAATCATGTTACAGAGATAGAAATGTGTCACAGACACTACCCCTTCTCTGGAACAAGCTTCCCATTCATGTGAAGCAAAGGCCTTTCCTGACCATATTCAAGTGCAGCCTACATCAATAGATGGTTAATGTTAACTGTAATCCTGATTTTGTGTCCATGTCCTTCATGGACAGAGGCAGATGGTCTTGGATAACATAGCATACCATTGGCTCAAAACTGAATAAACTTTCTTTACATACATATTTAAAGTTGTGAAACTCATGTTAATTATGGCTAGGCTTTTATGACTTTGTGGACATTCGACTAGTATTCTCCTATGAACCTAAGAAATCCAACAGTATCCTAGGTACAGCTATAGTGTGACTGTACAATGTCATGGACATAACAGTACATCACACTATTATCATCACTTGATAGTTTGCATGAACACATATGCATGCATGTCAGGATTTCATGCCAGTATAACATTTTCACTGGTAATGTCAATGGACAGTGATTGTGTGGCACATGTATTGAGGACTGACATGTGCTTATAGAGTATGTTTCATGCATTGTTTGGTATGTGAACAAATTAGCACATTGACAACTTCCTCACTCACTGACACTAGACTTTGCACTGCTGTAGCTTCTGTGCACATGGGAATAGCTGATGCATTGCCATCAGTATCACATACTGCCTTACCATTCATTATAAGACACCAGTTCTTAATTCTAACATCTATTGCAGGTGCTTCAGACAATTTATCCATTACTGTTAAATGTGGCTGATACATACACATTTATGTGTAGGGAATCCACTAATTATAGTGTGTTGCCTGTAAGTGTTGTTATCCTGTAAGTGTTGTTATCCTTATGGCTGCTACTTATATCAGCCAGGGATGCTTTAGCTAAGTGTATTACATTTGACACAGTGAGCTTATACACATCTTGTCACCCATACAGAACGATTCTTTGGTATTCATACCTATTAGGAAAATGACAGTGCAGCCTTACCTTCAAAATGTGGCACAAGATGCATGTGTGATACATAAATTGAGGCAAAATGGTAAATCACACACACGAAATTTAATGTTAGCGCTTTCATACACCAAATGTAATGTACTTCTTCAGACATTATTTCCCAAAATACAAAGGCTTAAAAAGCATCATTGTCTTACCAATTAATTACATAAGTTACTTAATCACAAGAAAATTCACTGTTACTTAAATGAACATACTAGGATCTCTCTTAAAATTCTAATTCATAATGTAGAAATATATTTTTACTAAAATGATCAAATCTAAACTATTAAAAATGATCATGTGCATACTAATATTAATAATAATAATAATAGACATAATAATTTAAAATACTTTGATCAAATCTGTGTATTGCAATGCATACACGTACCGAAACTTGATTCATTACTAAATCAACATCACCTATCTAGTGCCTTTAACTTTAAGAGACATTTAATGGAGCATGTCTCATTATGTCCAGGATAGGTGTGTACATTGGTCTGGAGTTGCCACATTAATTCTCTTTCTTCAAGCTTAAGCTCCCATGGACCACCCCTAATGTTTCTTTCAACATAGTCGACCACCATAAATTGAAAACTGGGACTGAAACTCAGCTATATGTCTAGCTAGGGCATTAGTATTAATATTTCTAGAAATACTATATAGATGTTCATATATACACTGTTTAAAGGGGCGTTCTGTCTTGCTCAAATAAAAAACTGGACACTGATGACAGGTAGCCAAATAAACTATGCCTTGGCTTTCACAGGAAAATTTACCCTTGATATATTTAATCCCATAAATTAGTACATGTGTACCTGTCTTAATGTACCAAAAATAATGGCATTGTCCACATTTATGCATACCCCAAGACTGACTATAGGTGATACTAGGCACTTCTAATAGTGCCTTTAAATTAAGACCTCTTTTATAGGTCACCAAGGGCCTCATCCCTAAAGCATTCATAATTAAACAGTTTTCTAAGATAAAATTTCAGTTGTTAATTAGAACATTCTTGAAACCTACAGCATTAATAGAATACTGAGTTAAAAAACTGTTAACATAATTGTTTGGAATATTCCTTTTTATAGATTCCTCATTAACAGAATGAGATGGTGAACAAGGAACTAACTCCTCTAGAAAATGACCTCTTGACAAAATGGGCTTGAAGTAACCTCTCTCTCTTTTTACTTCCATAATAAAGTGGTCAATATGGGAATCTGGGTATGCCCGTTTGCTAAACATATTTCTAAGTTTATCACATTCCTTAAAGAATTCATCATCTCTAGAAATCATTTTCAAGGCCCTTACCAACCGTCCTTTGACCGCTGCTCTTTTCTGATGGTATGGGTGATTACTATGGAATTGTAGAAAGCAGTTGGAATACGTAGGCTTCCTGTATATTTATGCTGTATATCTATTATGTATTCCATCCTTATAAAGCCTTATGTCTAGGAAGTTGATGGTCTGGCTATTAAATTGGAAAGTAAATTCCAAAACATTGGTAAAACTAGTCATCGCCTCGACCAATTGGGTTGCTTCCCTTTCTGCACCTTTAAGGATGAAAAACATGTCATCTTGGTACCTAATGTACCAAGCTACTTTTTCTTTAAAATTTTGGAACTGAAACAGAAACGTTCTCTCCCAAAATGCCATAATGGCATTAGCAAAACTGCCACCACATGGGGAGCCCATAACAACCCCTGATTTTTGTAGAAAAAAATTCCCCTTTGAACATAAAATAATTGTTGCTTAACACAATTTCAAGCAGTGCAATTATAAGATCAATATCTATTCCTTCTACTTGTTTAACTAGAAGAAATTCACAAACCCATTCTAATCCAAGATCTTGGGGTATGACTGTATAAAGATCTTTAATATCTACAGTCAAAAAGTTATAAGAGGAATCAAAGTGTAAGCTATTAAGGCCTTCTAAGAAGGTCCAAGAATCACGACACATCTGTGGTTCTGACTGCAAAGGTGAATTTAATTTAGAATCAACCCACTTAGCACAGGCATATGTGATAGACTTACGTTCATCTATTATGGGACAAAAGGGTGGGTTCATGAGATTTTTATGTATTTTCGGCGTACCGAAAATAACTGGGATGAGTGGAGCTGTCATACTTAAATACTGATATGTATCTATCGAAATAGAAGCATCTACAAATAGATCACTTAAATAAGATCTAATGTGTTTATACACCTGATTAAGTTCATTTAATGAAACTCTTTCATAATCAGCACTTGTTCAGAACTTGTAAGCACAAAATAAGCTGCTAATTACTATAGCACTCAATCTTCCTCATTACCTAGAGGAAAACAGTTTTTGTACTTTTGTCACTAGCTTAGAGAGAAATATCTCTTGTACTCACTTTCCTCTCTTATCTAGAGGAAAATATTTTTTTATTCAGGCATGTCCAAGGGTCAGCTCCCATTGTTCTCTCCTGTCTATCTGATGAATCTGGGCATCTTGAGGCAATGTAGAATTTGTCTCATGTACACAGACAACCCTCTCCTCCTACCACCCAACACTACAACCTGTGAGAGATGCACTTATCTAGCCAAACTGGAGGTAAATCTCTCTCCAACCAAAACTGAACTTGACAGTCATGAGGAGAAGGTAAACATTTGCACCACACCACACTCATCACATAGTCTCACTAAATCTACACCACCAAAATCCACACATAGTAACACAAAAACATTCACAGAGGCTCTCAATAATAATCTGTCTAAGCAACAGAGACCTCCAAAGCAGGAACACAAGCAACCTCCATCCCTTACACAACCCAAATGACACATTGCCCACAGACTCAGTGTGCCTCTCAACCACAGTCAATAAGGCAAAACAAAGTACCCAACACACTAGTCATAGGTGACTCTATAGTCAGGCACACTGATGTCCCACTCACCAGGCTAAACAAGGAGAAGGTTACTGTCAGCTGCCTGTTGGGTGCCAGTATCCACCACATAATCCATGAACTCAGGTCACTCCACAGCAAGTACAACTATGACTCTGTCATTGTCCATGTTGGTGTGAATGACCTGAGATGTACCTCCCTGGACTACAAGAAAAGAGACATGGAAGAGCTGTCCGATCTTGTAGCCCAGGCAGGTATGACCCTAGCCCTGAGTAGCATTCTGCCATCACCCAGAATGATACCGCAGTACAAAGAAAACATGATTGACTTCAACAGTTGGCTAAGCTTCTGGTGTCATTCTAAGGGGATCCAGTATCTGTCTGCTTGGGATGACATGGTCGACAACCCACGATGCTTTGCCACAGATGACCTGCACCTGTCGCCCCTGGGATTCCGGATACTGGCTAAGGCTCTTGCTGCCCCTATAGTACCTTTTTTAGGCAAGGTTCAAATAACAAATTCACCACCATAACAGGAACAGGCAAGCAAAAACTGAGGATAATGCTACTTAATGCTAGAAGTCTAAATCTCAAAATGATCTCACTCGAGGCACTCCTTAAAATGGAAAACATCAATATCTGTGCAGTGACTGAGACCTAGTTCAAGGCTCCAGAGAACACCCCTGCACTACCAGGCTATAACTCATACCACACTTTTCGGCCGCGTAACCTGGACTGAAACACCAAAGGTGGAGATGTGTCCATATTCATTAAGGATATCCAAACCTCCAGGCTAGTTGCTCAGCATGATGCAGCTGAGGTTATCCAAGTGCAACTAACTCTGGGCAAAACTGCTTTCCAAATTGTAGCTTGCTACAGATACCCCACCATGCCCCAGGATTCCCACTCCGCTTTTCTTGATGTACTGGAAAATATTAGGGTTCAACCAAACACCCTGATAATGGGTGACTTCAACTACCCCACCATTAACTGGGAAAACTACTCTTGTACCAACTCCTTAGCTCAACGCTTTCTGGAATTTATAAACTCCAATGCCCTGGATCAACGTATCCACAACCCCATCAGGGGCAACAATATCCTAGACCTAGTCATTACCAACATGAGTGACCGGTGCTCCTCACCTGAAGTCAACTCCTCGTTGGCCCGATCCGACCATGAGCTAATCACCCTTGATATCTACATCACGCCCCCCACCTCCCATTAAGGAAACCACAGTAAAATATTTCTCCAAAGCCAACTTCATGTTTCTTAAGAGAGAATTGGTGAACTTCATGACACCCATGCAGATGGACAATACAATTATAACTGCTGAATCCTACACAAATGCACTCTGTAAGCACTTACACGAGTGCATGGATCGTGCTATCCCAAACAGAACCAAGACATATCCTCTAAAAAAAGGAAGCCAAGCTGGTGGTCCCCTGCCATAAACAAACTGTACAACAGAAGGAAGAAACTGTTGCAAAAGAGCATAAAATCTCATGAGTGGAGGAGCTCCCTGGTCAGCCTCAGTAAGAAGCTGAGATCCCTTATAAGATCCTCCAAAGTTAGCTACAAAAGCAAAATCACCACTAATTCCAAGGACAACCACAAAGCATTCTATAGTTATGTCAAGAATCTCAATGGCAACACCCAGATCTGCTCTGAGTTACAGCACAAATGCATGAAAATTACAGAACCAACTGATATTGCCAACATCCTGGCAGGTAGGTTCAGTGCTAACTTTAACCCCCTCTCACCCCCTAAAGGGCCCATATTTATACAGGAAGAATGCAGAGTCCCTGTAATCACAACTACCCAGGTAAAAGCTGCACTCTCTAAAGCCAAAAACACAGCATCCATGGAACAGGACAACATCCCAGGCTGCATTTTACACAAACTTCAGAACGAACTGACTCCCCACTTAAGCACCATGTTCAATAATAACCTCGCATCAGGCTTTGTGCCCACTGAATGGTGCACAGCAACAGTTATCCCACTCCACAAACGGGGAGCCACCACTTACCCTGGGAACTATCGACCTATTAGCCTGATGGAACGTATCATCATGGAACTCATAAACAAAGACAATGGTAACCTCCAAACTCTGGATCCCACCCAGTTCGGGTATGTGAAAGGCAGATCATGCCTCCTGAACCTGATCGACTTCTTCGAGGCAGTCACCAAAGCTGTAGATGAGGGTAAGGTGGTCCACACAGCCTATCTTGACCTCGCCAAGGCTTTCGACAACATCCCCCATTCTGAAATTATAGCTAAACTCACTAAACTAGGTATAAATCCCAACATCACAAGATGGGTTGCCAACTGGTTCACTGACAGAACCCACACTGTAAAAGTTGCAGACTCCAAATCTGACCTCAAAGCAGTGACAAGTGGAGTACCATAGGGTTCCGTCCTGGGACCTCTCCTGTTTGGTATCTACTTCTCTGAAGTACAGGCTAACACAGAAGGCCTCTGGCTAATGAAGTTCGCAGATGACTGCAAACTAGGAGCCATAGTCAAGTCCTCAAATGATGTGGACATCCTACAGAAGGGCCTCGCTGAGACAGATGTCTGGTGTCAGAGCCATGGCCTCAAGCTCAATGCCAAAAAGTGCAGTTTCATCCCCCTTGGTAAAAACTCTGTACCCATGAACTACCACATAGGCAGCAATCTACTTAACACCGAATGCATGATAAGAGACCTTGGGACCCAGGTGGACAGTAGTCTCTCCTTTGATAGTCACATCGCCACAGTAGTCAGGAAGTCCTTCTACATGGCACACCTCATCATAAAAGGGTTCTCATCCAGGAAAAAAGAGGTAATTTTTTCCCTTCTACTCGACGCTCATTAGACCCATTATAGAGTACAATGCCCATTTTGGAATGTACCTCACAAGACATCTGCAGCAACTGGAAAGGCCACAGAAGTACCTCACAAAGAGGATTACTGGCCTCAAATAAATGCCCTAGACTGACTGCCTCAAAAAACTCGAGCTTTACTCCATAGCATATCGTCTACTCCGAGGTGATCTCTGCCTAACATATAAAGCTATGTCAAACCCAGAGCTGTTGGACATGCTACACCTAAAGAAATCCCAGCCCCTCCGAGCTACATGCTCTAAGTACCTAAACCTTGTCACCACAATAAACAGGACATGCTGGAGGGATAGACTGCTGTCCCAGATACTTCCCATACTCTGGAACAGGCTACTCATCTATGTCAAGCAAAGTTCTTCATTAGCACTTTTCTAGAAAAATCTTCATGAGTGGATAGGAAATAGGAAATACTGCCCAGGGATCACTTCTGTGTCTCTGCTTGACAGTGGCACAGGAAAATAACTTTCTTGGGTGGCGTAAGCCAGGGAACCTTGTTGGCTAGGCTTACATAGGCCTTTGGGCTGATAGCCTAGTACCTACCTATGAACCTGTGAACCTATGAATCTATTGCTTGTCAACATAGAATACATTCTTCTGTCATACTCCATTTCATCCATAAAATGATACCCCCACCCTTATCTGGTTGCATTACTGGTATTTTTGGCATTTTTAAATAAGCTATAAAATCCCTTTCTGCCTTTGTTATATTATAGCCTTGAACCTCAGGGTTAGTTCAATTATTAACCAAGGTTCTGAAATGAACTTCACTAATTTTTTTCAAATAAGGCAAGAGTTCCTGTAATGGGGGATTGAAAACACTAGCCACACGTTCACTCATCACCATACTAGCACTATTGCCAAATATAATATTTAAACTGAGTTTACAGACGAATAATTTTAAATCACAGATAGTTTTAGCTATATTAGCTTTACAACTGGGCACAGTATTCAAGCCCTTTGCCAAAAAGTCCACCATTTTTTGTGGAATGCATATTGAATTGAAATTATAAACATTAATGTCAACTTGTTCACTTTTATGTATAGTCAAATTGTTCAAATATGCTTCCTGGGCTATCTCCTGCGGCATTTGTTGTTCTTTTTCTTCTGCTGTTTGGAATTGCGATTGTTGAACTGTACCTAGTTGGTGCTCTTGTTGCCTCCCTGGTAAAAAACCTGTCCATTACTATTTTGTTGATCATTTCCATTATGTAGACTTGGTGTATGTACATCCTTGCCATACTGGCGTTGTTGATTTCCTCTAATGCATTCACTTCGCTGAACAACAGGGTTAAGTTGGCCATTAGTTTCAGACTCACTATCCATGATGTCATCAGTGTGAGCACTGGTCTGGTTTACTGTTGCTATGGTGACTGTCATGTTATGGAGCGGCTTATTAAAACTATCTGGTGGATTCCGATATGCCGTTTTTTGATTGTATTCAAGTTTGTCTCTTTTCAGTTTACGTGTTTTAGTGTCCATAATCTCTACAATGAGAGAATCTATGCTGGAAAAAATTCTTTTAAAATCATATTCATATCTACTGAACTTCAGATCTCTTTTGAGCTCCCTGTCAAGAGCCTCAAGTTGTACTTGCAATTCATTCATTTGCTTGTCATAATTGACAATTAGCAGTTCAAGAAACTCAAGACCTTGTCTATTAAACATGTCCAGCAAATGTAAATGAAATTCTGAATTTTTAATAAGGCTGGAGGGGTACTTCCATTGTCTTAGCCCCTTCAGTACCAACTTAAATTTAATACATTTTCTAAAATAGAGAATTTCTGTCTGATTTCTTATACTTTAAAAGTTTATTATCAAATTCTTTTAAGTTAGATACAATATTTTTCACTAGTAACTGCTCACCTTGGATGTTATTCGAGTCTCCAGACCTGAATTGAAGTGGCATTTTTATAAAATCGTCCAAAGACGGCATGAGCAGTCTGTACTCAGGCATAGGCACATCCTGGCTGTTGTTTAGACCACAATTAGGTCCCTTAGTAAATTAGATTGTTCATTACTTGCTTCTATTACCTGGTGTAATAATGGAAGTAGAACTGGAGCCACTTCCGAGTATTGTCCCCCTGAGTTTTGGCTGAATTGAGCAACAGATCTAAGGGTGTTATCCTGTTCAGAAATTCTCCTTGACAGGTCATCTACCCGATTTGTAATTTGTTGTATAAGAGCAGTTAAGGCCCCCGCGGCATTCACCTCTGTTGAAGAACCTCCAAGACCGCTGAAATTATGCTCTTGTGAAAATAGGGACTGAGAGTGTGGGCTGTTACAATTCGCAATCAAACCTGAACAAACCATGCTAAATTCAAAAACAAACTGGTGAAATACAAAAATTGAGGCAAAATGGTAAACCACACACACAAAAAATTTAATGTTAGCGCTTTCGTACACCAAATGTAATGTACTTCTTCAGACATTATTTCCCAAAATGCAAAGGCTTAAAAAGCATCATTGTCTTACCAATTAATTACATAAATTACTTAATCACAAGAAAATTCATTGTTACTTAAAGGAACATACTAGGATCTCTCTTAAAATTCTAATTCATAATGCAGAAATATATTTTTAGTAAAATAATCAAATCTAAACTATTAAAAAAGATCATGTACATACTAATATTAATAATAATAATAATAATAGACATAATAATTTAAAATACTTTGATCAAATCTGTGTATTCCTATACATACACGTACCGAAACTTGATTCATTACTAAATCAAACATCACCTATCTTGTGCTTTTAACTTTAAGAGACATTTAATGGAGCATGTCTCATTAAGTCCAGGATAGGTGTGTGCATTGGTCTGGAGCTGCCACATTAATTCTCTTTCTTCAAGCATAAGCTCCCATGGACCACCCCTAATGTTTCTTTCAACATAATCGACCACCATAAATTGAAAACTGTGGGACTGAAACTCAGCTATATGTCTAGCTAGGGCATTAGTATTAATATTCCTAGAAATACTATATAGATGTTCATATATACACTGTTTAAAGGGGCATTCTGTCTTGCCCAAATTAAAAACTGGACACTGACGACAGGTAGCCAAATAAACTATACCTTGGCTTTCACAGGAAAATTTACCCTTGATGATATATTTAATCCCATAAATTAGTACATGTGTACCTGTCTTAATGTACCAACAATAATGGCATCGTCCACATTTATGCATACCCCAAGACTGACTATAGGTGATACTAGGCACTTCTAATAGTGGCTTTAAATTAAGATCTCTTTTATAGGTCACCAAGGGCCTCATCCCTAAAGCATTCATAATTGAACAGTTTTCTAAGATAAAATTCCAGTTGTTAATTAGAACATTCTTGAAACCTACAGCATTAATAGAATATTGAGTTAAAAACTGGTAACATAGTTGTTTGGAATATTCCTTTTTATAGATTCCTCATTAACAGAATGAGATGGTGAACAAGGAACTCCTCTAGAAAATGACCTCTTGACAAAATGGGCTTGAAGTAACCTCTCTCTCTTTTTACTTCCATAATAAAGTGGTCAATAATGGAATCTGGGTACGCCCATTTGATAAACATATTTCTAAGTTTATCACATTCTTTAAAGAATTCATCATCTCTAGAAATCATTTTCGAGGCCCTTACCAACTGTCCTTTGACCGCTGCTCTTTTCTGGTGGTATGGGTGATTACTATGGAAGTGTAGAAAGCAGTTGGGATACGTAGGCTTCCTGTATATTTGTGTTGCATATCTATTATGTATTCCATCCTTATAAAGCCTTATGTCTCTTAAAGTTAAAAGCACTAGATAGGTGATGTTTGATTTAGCAATGAATCAAGTTTCAGTACGTGTATGTATAGGAATACACAAATTTGATCAAAGTATTTTAAATTATTATGTCTATTATTATTATTATTATTAATATTAGTATGTACATGATCTTTTTTAATAGTTTAGATTTGATTATTTTAGTAAAATTATATTTCTGCATTATGAATTAGAATTTTAAGAGAGATCCTAGTATGTTCCTTTAAGTAACAATTAATTTTCTTGTGATTAAGTAATTTATGTAATTAATTGGTAAGACAATGATGCTTTTTAAGGGTTTGTATTTTGGGAAATAATGTCTGAAGAAGTACATTACATCTGGTGTACGAACGCACTAACATTAAATTTCGTGTGTGTGGTGTACCATTTTGCCTCAATTTTTGTATTTCACCATTTTGTTTTTTAATTTGACTTGGCATGTGTGATACGTCTTATTGTCTTGCACCCTGCAAATACGGAGGTCATTGACAACATTGTTAACATGGGTTTGATTATTGCACATGTGGCTTGTGGCCTATGTGTCATGCCAACCTCTGAAATGGTCAGAATTGCCCCTGAATTCATCTCCAGGTTTAACATTGACCCACCTAACCCCTCCAAAGGGAATGTCACAGATTAATGTTGTTGGTATTTTTAAATTGTTTCTGACTATGCCTGCTTCTGACCGCAGTTGTCCAGAAGTCTGTTGCTATGTCTCTTTGATTGTTTGTGAGGTATGCTGACATTCCAGTCATATTCAAGCAAGTCATTATAAAAATCTTGACAACATGCACATATCTCCTATTCTATATACTATCCTTGCTAAATCTACTCTCCCAAGAGCATGTCAGTGTTGTTTGTATCGCAACCATTCATCTCTGTTTTCAGGCAACCTTGTGTGACACACACATATATATGTATGTATATATATATATATATATATATATATATATATATATATATATATATATAGATAGATACTATCATGTGTGGTGATGTACAGATACATGCATGGGAGGTGTAAACAGCAGTAGATGCTGTGCTATGTATGTACATATGTGCATTATGTTATGCTTCTGACTTGTCTTTGAATTGTACATAACATGACATAACCTATCTTGGGTAAATGACATATTGTACATGCCTGCTTCCTCTTTCTTCATTCCCTTCATTTCATTCAGGGAGGAGAAGGAAACCACACTCACTACAATTCCAGTCTCACATAGACCTACCACGACAGCAAACCAAACACATAAACACACAAAAACATACTTGGAGGCTCTAAATAAAAATCTGCCTAAGCAGCAGAGACCACCAAAGCAGACACCCAAGCAACCGCTACCACCAAAACAAAACATGTGCAACACATAGCTCACAAAGCCAGTGTGCCGAACAGTCACAGCCCTTAAGGCTAAACAACACACCTGATACACTTGTAATAGGTGACTCTATCATCAGGCACACTGAAGTCCCACTCACCAGGCTGAACAAGGAGAAGGTCATGTTGAGCTGCCTGTCAGGAGCTAGGATCCGCCACATAACACAAGCACTCAGGTCACTCCAAGGCAAGTACAACTATGACTCGGTCATTGTCCATGCTGGTGTGAATGACCTGAGATGTACCTCCCTGGACTACATGAAAAGAGACATAAAGGAGGCCTCTGAGCATGTAGCCCAGGCCGGTATGACCCTGACCTTGAGTAGCATCTTACCCTCACCAAGAATGATGCCACAATATGAAGACAAGATGATCAATTTCAACAATTGGCTTAAGTATTGGTGTCATTCAAAGGAGATCCAATGCCTGTCAGCATGGGATGACATGCTCGACAAGCCACGATGCTTCGCTAGGGACGGCTTCCACCTGTCACCCCTGGGCTTTCGGATATTGGCAAAGGCTCTTGCTTCCCCCATAGTGCCTTTTTTAGGCAAGGGTCAAAAGACAAATCCACCTCCATAGGTATCACAAGGGATAAGAAACTAAGAGTAATGCTACTCAACGCCAGAAGTCTAAACCTCAAGATGCATGCACTCGAAACTCTCCTTAGCATGGAGAACATTGATATCTGTGCAGTAACAGAAACCTGGTTCAAGGCTCCCGAGAGCACCTCAGCACTACCAGGTTATACCTCATACCATGCTTTTCGGCCCCAAAACTTGGACATAACCACAAAAGGAGGGGAGTATTAATATTCGTCAAAGATACCCACACCTCCAGGTTGGTGGCACAGCACGAAGCATCAGAGACGATCCATGTGCAACTAACAGTGGGTAAAACTGCCTTCCGGTTTATAGCCTGCTACAGACCACCCTCACAAACTCAAGAACCCCACTCGGCCTTCCTGAGAACACTGGAAAATATGAAGGTCTCTCCAAACACCATTTATATCGGGCGACTTCAACTACCCAAACATAGACTGGGAGCATTACTGTAGGTCCAACACCCTAGCCCAAAGGTTCCTAGAATTTATAAACTCAAATGCTATGGAACAACTTGTTACAACTCCCACAAGAGGGGAAAACATACTGGACATGATCATCACCAACATGGGGACTCTATGCTCCGGACCAGAAGTGTATCCCTCACTGGTAAGATCAGACCATAAACTAATCTCACTGGATATTCACATCCTGACCCCATTCCCTGCCCAGAAAACCACAGTGAAAAACTTCTCTAAAGCAAATTTCACACTCCTCAAAACCGAGGTGGAATCCTTCAAAGCTCCCGAGCCTGTGGAAAATACGGCCCAGACCGCAGAATCCTTTATAAAGGCATTCTATGAACACCTTCAGGAATGCATGGATCATGCAATCCCAAATAAAACCAAGACCCAATCCTCCAAAGGCAGACTTCCTGTCTGGTGGACCCCAGCCATAAACAAACTATACAATAGAAGGAGGAAGCTACTACATGATAGAGCAAAATCCCAAAAAGGGAAGGCATCTCTGATCAGTATTAGCAAAAAACTACGGGCACTCATAAAATCGTCTAAGGCCAGCTTCGAGAGAAAAATTGCACTGGACACTAAAGCTAATCACAAGGCTTTCTTTAGTCATGTTAGGAACCTGGGTGGGAATTCCCAGATATGCTCAGAATTAGTCCAAAATGACAAAAAAATACATCGAACCCACAGACATTGCCAACATCCTAGCTGACAGGAGCAAAAGGGCAAGTATCTATCCCAGCAGAGTGCTGCCCCCCTGACATCTCAGATGCTCAGGTAAGAACCGCTCTCTCCAAAGCAAAAAACACAGCATCAATGGGACCAGACAGTGTCCTTGGCTGTGCCCTACATGAACTCCAAGAAGAGCTAAACCCAAACATAAAACTACTGTTCAATCTCAGCCTTATTACAGGATATGTACCCAAAGAGTGGCGTATAGCAACAGTGGTCCCTATCCACAAAGGTGGTGTTTCAACGGATCCTGGAAACTATCTCCCCATATGCCTGACTAGCTTAGTCTGCAAAGCTATGGAAAGGATCATCATGGACCTCATAAATAAAGATATTGTGGACCTACAGACACTGGATCTTACCCAGTTTGGCTTTGTTAAGGGCAGATCCTGCCACTTAAACCTGGTCAATTTCTTTGAAACAGTCACCAAGGCCATTGACGAGGGGAAGGTGGTCCACACAGCCTACCTGGACCTCTCAAAAGCCTTCGATACAATACCCCACTCGGGCATTATAGATAAGCTCACCAGCTTAAATATAACCCCCTATGTCACTAGATGGGTTGCAAACTGGCTCAAGGACAGAACCCACATGGTTAGAATTGCTGGAGCCATGTCAGACTCCAAACCAGTTACAAGTGGCATCCCACAAGGCTCAGTCCTGGGACCTCTCTTGTTTGGTATATATTTCTCGGAGGTACAGGCCAACATGGAAGGACTGTGGCTGACCAAGTTGCAGATGACTGCAAACTGGGCACCATAATCGACTCTCCAGCCGACACAAGCATCCTCCAAAAGGGCCTCATAGAAACAGACAACTGGTGCCAGAGCCATGGCCTCAAGCTAAATGCCAAAAGTGTATAGTCATCCCTTTGGCAAAACAAAGTGCCCACAAATTACCACATAGGTGGTAATCTATTAAGTACAGAAGAAGTAATTAGGGACCTGGGGACCCAAGTTGATAGGAATCTCTCATTTGACAACCACGTGGCCAAAGTGGTTAGAAAACATTTTATATAGCCCACCTAATCATGAAAGGATTCACATCTAGATCAGGGAGGTCATCATGCCTCTTTACTCATCCTCATCAGGCCCATAATTGAGTACAATGCCCTTTTGGGATGTACCTTACCAGACACCTGCAGCAACTGGAAAGACCCCAAAAGTACCTCACCAAGAGGATCAAAGGGCTCAAACAGATGCCATATGCTGCCCGGTTAAAGAAACTCCAGCTCTACTCAGTGGCATACCACCTGCTCAGAGGCAATCTGTGCCTGGCCTATAAAGCCATGTCCAACCCAGAATTAATGGACATGCTGCACCTCAGCAAATCCAAATCCCATCGAGCTATGGCTCAAGAGACTTGAACCTCAGCACTGAAATAAATAGGACATGCTGGAGGGACAGATTCATAACCCAGAGGCTCCCTTCACTCTGGAATAAAATCCCAGTCCAAATTAGGCAGAGTCCCTCATTGACTCTCTTCAAGAGGAATCTTGATGAGTGGATGGGAGATCGTAGGTTTACCCCAGGTATCACTTCTGTGTCACTGTTAGACAAAGGCACAGTATACTAACCTCGAAAAAGGGCATAGCAAAATTAATTTAAAATGGGTGGCGAAAGCCAAACACACTCTGGCTAGGCTTATAAATGCCCTAGGGCAGATACCCTAGTATGAACCTATGAACCTATTATTCATGTCTGTGGCCACTTTAATCAACACACACTTAATGCCTAGTGTATTTATGTTGCATTGTATTTGCCCTTATTGCTCATTACAGCATCTATTATTTCAGTCTGCAAAAATTTGTTGTAGTGTATATTGCACTAAGTACACTTTTCTATAATATGTTAGTACTGTAGTTGTTGCAGTGGCTGTCTGTGCAATCTCGCAGAGCAGGTTTGCCCTTAGGCAAACTTGTATGCATTTTCTTTCTGCATTTGTGCTGCTTTTTACAGTTTTCTGGCTGGCAGCATTGTTGCTGGTCAAGAAATATTGTGTATATCTGTCTAAACACAATACATGGCATGCATATGAGATTATCACTGCTGTACATTGGGCAAACATGCAAACTCCACGTTGGCTTTGGTCAAAGCCTATACAGAGGTTATTGAATCCTCTGGAGTCTTTTCAAGTAATAAAATGGCTTACAGAATTTCTGTTGTAAAGAGGTTTACCTTTACAAAACTGAATCACAGTGGTGCGATTGCTCATATGAGCGAATCAAAACCACGAAAGTCATAACAGCGACGATTCCATATGTTTGAAAATCAGCAAATCAAAAAGCAGATTCGCTGATTTTCGAACATAAATATCAAAAGAAAAAAAAATGAAGTGTAAAGCAGGGGGCAAGCCACCCTGCACCCCATGTGGGGGGCTGCACCCCTACACACCCCTACTTTAATATTCTAACTCCAAGATCACACTACAGTGAGGAAAGGGACCATTTTCTGATCCCCACTATAGTGCTATCTGCCCCACAATGTCGAATGTGCAATGAGCGAATGTCACTGTGCATTCGCTCATTGCACATTCAAACCTTTTTCCGTTCGTCATTTGCAAACTTTGCAAATGGCCTTTCGGACAATTGCTGTTCGCCCATGTGCAATACACACACATGAAGATAAACCTTGTAAAGAAGCTCTTTGCAGGGGCGGCTCATGCTATAGGACTGCAGGACTGCAGCCCCACAACCTGCCACCTGTAAAATGAATCCCCCATTCCCCCCACCGTAGAACATATAAAAATAAAAAAATAAATTCAAAATTTTCTAGACTCCGCGCATGAGTGCTTAGTTCCTGACTGTTGTGTTACGCAGAACAGAACTCCACGCATGCATGCATGTTCATTCCTGAGCTCCAGACTGCTCTGTTAGGCAGTCCAGATAGGGAAGGCAGGAAACTCTGCCCTTCCAGCCCAGAGGTCTGTGCGGTGATGACCACACAAAGTGGAAGGTCACCGGACTGCATCGCCTGCAGGCTGGAGGCTCCAGCCGCCTCATGTCGACCAAACAGCAGGAGGCTCCAGCCTCCTCACGTCTCGTGGGAGACCCAACAGCATGCGCAGGCTGTTATGGAGGACAGAGACAGGTAATCGGGCTGCAGGATCACTACAGAGGATTTAGCTGGGCACTGAAGAATCGCACGGAGGACTTAGCTGGGCTGCTGCAGAATCGCATGGAGGACAGAGACAGGTAGGGTGTTTATGGAGGACAGAAGTGTGTGTATGTGTGTGTGTGTGTGTGTGTGTGTGTGTGTGTGTGTGTGTGTGTGTGTGTGTGTGTGTGTGTGTGTGTGTGTGTGTCTGCATTTGTGTGTAAGTAACATGCCCCAGGTGCTACATGGTGGTGTGTAGAGAATAAGGCTTGAACCTAAGTGACAAGAGCCTGAATTCCCTACCCACCACCATGTGTAAAACATTTGCAGATTTTTGCCTCATATTTGTTCTGTTCCTCATAAAATCTGTAGTTTCTGTATGTTTGCTACTTAACATAGGCAGTGGTGCAGTGGTAGCATTGGTGCCTGACTGCTACAGGTTGTCTGATTTGATTCTTGCCTGGGGTGCCTTCTGTATGTCTTCCCCGTGTTTGTGTGGGATTGCTCTGGTGTCCTCAATTGATATTTGTCCCTATTTTTTGGACTGTATTCCCCCATTATTGGCTTTGTCGAGGTTTTTTGTGCCAAGGTTGAGAGCTATGGTGAAAATTTAACTCACTGAATATGTTTGGGGGCTGTATTCCCCCATTATTGGCTTTGTTCAGGTGTTTTGTGTTAAGATGTTGACAGTTATGGTGAGAACTGAATTCAATAAATGGTAGCCATCTAAGTTTCAGTCTTCCTTTCTTTCATAAAAATAGATGATTTGGCATAGTGGTATGCTGTTCTGACTGTTTTGCATAGGGTTCTGGGTTCAATACTTGGCAGTGAAATGTATGGTAGTAACACAGCATTTTATCCTAGCAACTTTCCAACATTATACAAGCAATGTTTAAAATGTGTCCCTGGTTTTTGGGCTTTTGCCCCCCCCCCAAATACATTTTGGCTTTTTCCAGATTTCTTGTGCTGCAAAGTTCAGAGATACAGCTGAATGTTGAGTAGATTTTATAAGGAGCTGAAAGCTGCAGGGGAACAAAAGTTTAGTGCTGCTTATGGTAAGTTTGCTTGCATTGTTAATAGCACAACATGTAGTGTACTTGCTTTTGATGCAGAAGGCTGTGGGTTCTACTCCCACAGTAGGTAGATCCATTGCTGATACTGTACTCTGTTGTAAAGGGGATGGATGCTGCAGTCCTCTTTAGCGAAGATACCTAGTAACTATGAATCTATTGCGATATTACTAGCTTAATTTTTTTAATGCAACACAGGCAATTTATTCCTCAAGGGCAACAGGCACTTTATTTGTAGATGAAACAATGACATATAAAGTTGTTTGCTAGCAGTAACCTCTTCATTAGTTAACAGATTTCTTTAATGTGGAATTATTTAGATGACTTTTACTTCTTCAGAGATTGTGCATATTTACTGACACTGGTGGACTGTAGAAGTTTGAGTAGACTTTTATGATGGAAATGTTCTGAATTGGACAGTTTTGTCATTATTGGCGCATGCATTTTGTTTCATTGTTTACTGGAAAAGTGTTCCAAACAATAAATTTAAAATGCCCTCTAACAACTGTACTGTATTGTACAAGGAATATAATTTAATACAGTCAGGAAGGTGTATCAAAGAGCATGTGTATGTTTTGTGTTCAATGGGCCTATGATTTGAAAACAGCCCAAAATTAATCTTTATCTGCCACTGGCAAAATGTATTTTCTTTGAATGTGGGTTTCAATGCTGTTTCAATGAATGTGAGTTTCAAGGGCAGAGAAGTTTTAATGCTAAGTTTATTTTCATTGTGAGACTGCATTGCTTTGTTTAGCAGATATCTATTAGGGTTTATGTTGTAAAATATAAAATAAAACTTTCAAATGAAATCCATATAATTGCAGAAGTAAAGCAGTATGCACATTACAGTGTTTATGGCAAATGGGGCGAAATAACCAAGGAATGGGACATTGGAATGGCTGCAGGGGTGACCATGTTTTTTTTGGGGGGGCAGCAAACTCAGACAGCCCCGGCTGAACTATACCTCACAACTGTCCAGAATTTTGCAGAATTAATAGATTTTTCTTTCTTATTTTTGGTTTGTTCTTTCTAAAATGTGTGGTTTTCTGCCAAATCATTTAGGAATGAAGTCACTAAGTAATGACACATTGAGTTTCAGACGTCATAACCTTCAGAACAATGCATGCTAAAGCAAGACCTGTTATTCTATCAACTGTCTTAAGTTTATACAAGAGCAATTTTTAGTACTGTTTGTATGTACCCCCAATATATTTGGCCTTGTCCAAATTTCCTGCATTAAGAGGTTGAGAGGTATGTTCAAATAAATTGCTTTATAGAATTAGGAATATCCAAACCTCTCATCTGTCTCCAATTTTGGCTCAAAATGTTGCTCTCCCCCTAATAATCCCTCTGCAAATTGGCAATTTTTGAAGAAAACGTGGAGGGTTTACAATTATAAATAACTGTAATGATTAGAGTTATAGAATACTTTTATTTCAGAAATGCATGTAGATGCTCTTATTTTGTCAGCTGCTCAAGTTAACAGTACTAATTTTAAAAAGGTGTCTCTTCTTTGACAGGTTCCCAGCTGTATTGTGTGGCAATTTTATATTTTTGCATAACATAGTTGGTCTGTTTTTCATAAAATTGTAGTTTTCTAGCAAATTAGTAGCAAATCATTAAATATTGAAGTTGAAAAATAATGGCAGACATTTGAGTTTCAGATTTCACACCTTTCAAAAATTCATACTAATGCAAGACCTACTACTATTCTATCATCTTTCTAAGTTTATAAGAGCAATATTTAAAAACTGTCTTTATTTTTGGGCCTGTGTCCCACTTCTATGTATGGCTTTGTCCAGATTTCTTACTCTGAGGTTGAGAGGTATGAGTGTCAGAGCCATCACCGTCAGCCAGAGACATTTCAAACTGTGACCTAATTGTTGCACTCCACTCCCCATTGTTTGGCTCTGGATGCTTCCAAGCAAGGCAAGGAGCAGTTATGCAGTGTAAGTGTATAGAGTATTCCCCCATCCAAGGTAGACCACAAGTACGATCGTGGCTTTTCATCTGTCCTTGATTTTGCAGAATGTTCTAGTTTTCTGTCATATTTTTATACTGTTGATTTATGCTTCTTATTATTCAGAAAATGCATGCTGTTGCAGTGCCCTGTTGCTCTGTATTAAAGTAGTAATGCTTTAATGACCATCGGGTAAGCTTGTCAAAGATTGTAAGATGCAAGTAAGCTTTAATAAGCATACTGTTAAAAAATTACCAACATTGAAAGCCTTTTCATTGTTGCCATGCAGAAAATATTTACATAACTAGATAACGTATAAGCCTTAGTTATTGAAATGCATATGACAGTATTTGTAATAAAGGACAGGATTACAGTATTTTCATAAGCTCATTACATTTGTTGGAGACTTGCAGTTATCTTTGCAGGCTTTACCTGTAAACTAAACAGAATGCCAATCTATCATGCGTGGTCCATAACTTGTGCAGTAATCCTTTAAGCAATTTATCTTGAGCTTGTTTCTTGTTCGCTGTTCATTTTTTACTTTGATCATGTGTTCTCCATGAAACAAGTAGATAGTTGTTGTCAGGCAGCAGGTCTTTTTTGGATAAGAAACATTTTTACAAGTGGGTGTATCACAGAGATTGCTACTTTCAGCGTGTCACTTGGTAATTTTATAAAGCTGAATATAAATTATAATTAGAACTGCAGTGCAAGGAGAAGTGGTTTGAGCTGAGTGCTGCTTGTTTTTTATACTTGATTTTGACTGGCATTCCAGTAATGAATTTAAAAAGCAATTTATTTTTTCATGCCTCACAACCTTTGTGTTTCCATCTAGATATTAAGTTGTCATGTAGCCAATGCATTGAAATACTTTTTCTTCTATACTTCATTTTGTCTTGATTGGACTCTTGTAATGATGGTTTGGCACCCAGGGCAGAGTATTTAATTAAAGTTCCAGTTGTTGTGGTTTTGAGCATAGCTCCACCCCTTTCTAGTTGGTCACAGCCCTTCCCATTGGCCCCACCCATTCAGCTGTCTCCTGCAGCCTCCCTTTAATTTGAAGTCACCAGCCACCACTGGCTCTTTGACATGTGTTGCCATGAGTGACAATGCTTTAATAGAGCTGTACTTCTGAAACTTATGATTTCCTTCTTAAAACGAATACAGGATTTGTTTTCCTTTGTTTTGTCTTATTAAACTGAAATGTTCAACGCCTTCTTATGAGCAACAATAATATTTTGGCTATAGAGGGATCCTATTCTTTGTCTACAAAAGATGAGTCTATGTTCCAGAAACTTGTGCCTAAATTCTAGTTATTGTTATTTGTTGTTGTTTCAAAATAACATGAATAAAAGATGTTTTTAAATTCCAGTTATGCCCTTTCATACCTTTACTCAACACAAAATTCAAGATATTACTGTAAATGAGATGAGGACAACTGAATTCAATGCAAAGGCTATTATATTGTGTAAGTAATTTTCAGCTAGAATTTCAACAAAACTTTGGAATTTGAGAGTATTAATTCTACATAATCAAAACATAATATATAATGCTGACTCGAATGTATGTAATATTGTCATTCTCATTAAAGATACTGATATATGGAGTAAATGGCTACCTGAAAAACAGATGATGATGATGATGATGTCAACAGAAAAGGGTGTAATAATGTCTGCAATTACCTTAGAGATTAAAGCCTAGCAATATGGTTGCATTCCTGAATAAATGCTTCAGAAATCTACAATGGCCAGAAAACATTTCATTTTCAACTGAGAGGTCCTGTCACTCACTTTGACCTAGTTTTAAAACTCTGCGTAAACCACATTCAGTCATTATGAAATTCAACTTCAGCTGTTAGTAAAATGCTTTTGCTACTTTTCATTTCCCTCAGTAATTTCATTAAAATTATGTCCAGTGGAGTAATAGTACTCATGTAGAGTTTGTCTCTCACAGTAAGAATGCTATTCCCTTATTGACAATCTAAAATAATAATGCGGCATGTATTTATCTTGTAACAGTTAATTATCTGTTTAAAACTGTTGATCTTATTTTTAACTCTATAAATAAGACATTTATTGTTAATATAATGTTCTGTCTAAGGTGGACTAATAATAGTGTCAGCCATCTAGTCTGATGTGAACTTACAATGGAAATTATTTACAATTGTCATCACTAAATTAAAAATGGATGATGTTTCTGCAGCAGTATTGGACAAATGATTCTCCGCAACTAAAATTAAAGTAATCTTTATTGTTAAATGTAACTGAACTACCAGATTTACCCAGATGAGATATACCTGTTTTTTCACAAGTACATCAAATTATGCCAGAAAACTAATGTGAAAAAGAAATGCAGAGGACCAACCACGGCAAATAAATCATAACTGCTTTAATAATTAGGTAATGCTTTCATGCCTTTAATGGCACTTCTTCAGACCAATAATAAAACATAAGAATGATACAACCATTTACATACCCTAAAAAAAACAGCAATTAAAATTACCTGATATTAAATAAATTGCAAGCTTTAAGGAAGGGTTTAAAGGGACCTAGAATGCTTACAGTCGAGGATGTGTCTTGGAGATTTAAGAAGTTTAACAGAACAGCAGGAGATCTGTTGGATCATTAGGCTACAGGATGACAAACAATCTGACATTAATGGCAAGGTCTCATTAATACCCTTCCTTAAAGTTTACCATTTATTTAAGTGAATGAGTTGGTAGTAATGGGTGGGTGGTTTTGGTATGAATTAATTTTTATTATTTTTGACATCATTTAGATTAACTGCCATTGTTTTATTTAACATTGTGTGATTTTAATTGACATTTTGCAGGATATTTAAACAGTTGTATTAGTTTTTTGTTTTATTATTGGTCTGAAGAAGTGTTTAAGACATGAAAGTGATAACCTAATTATTAAAGTATTTATGATTCGTCCTATGTGTTTCCTTTTCACATACATTTTATTTGACTCCAGGGCCATTAACTCACTGTGGAATCTTTTTTTATGTATTCCAGGAAACTGATTAAAAGGTTTGTCCATGTGTATCATTACAGCCGAGGAGCAATAATTTTTTTCTCTGGACCATCTTACCAAACTTTAAAGAAACATATCTCTGCTACTATAACTAATGTACCTAACTATTTTATCTTTGATTGCATTATGATCTCATTAATTGGACAACACTTTGAATAATTTCTGTATTTAAGCTTCCTATTAACTTACAGTATTTTTCAGATAAAATAATTTTTAGTGCTTACCTTGTCATGCTTGAGGGAATACTTCTAGTAATTTATCAGTATAACAATGAGGCATTATTGTAGAAAATGCATATATCAAGATAGATTAACAGGCAGTGTAATATGACTTCTTACTTTATACATTTTTTATTATTTGGTTATATAACAACTTAACATGTAACCTTTAGATCTTGTGCTGACTTGGAAATCTGTATTGGGTATAGTTTGTCAGTGATTTGATGACTGCATCAATCCCTTCTCAACTGAGTCCTGGTTAAATGCCAAGCAAGATGACTATAACATCCATTAAAGTCTACTTTATTTTAACAAATGCTGAACATGTCCAAAGATTTTCTTTGAATAATAAAAAAAAACTTTCATTTTGCTGTTCACAGTATTAATCATTCTCCTTCATAGAAAGTACCAATTTGCAGGATAAATTGTCACTCAAAATTATATCAATGTGTATCTTTAAATTACCAAATAATATGTTGATGGTGCAGGTTGTGAGATTAAGCAGCAAGTACCTTAAGACAATATGGTTAATGCATGTGCTTTGCTGGAACTGAAAAAACTAATTAGTGAATATTAGATGCATAAATAAAAAAAGCACAAGCATTAGGGAAAAGCCACAAATTATAAATGATATCTTTTTCCCTGGCTGTCAACAAGAGAGACGTATACATTTCTTTACTTTCTATGTTTTTGGCTAATCAGCAATAGTGTTGGGCTCTTTAAAATTTATGGATGTAATATATAGTATTTTCTTGTAATCAACAAAGCTGCAACCTTAAAACAAGACATCAATAAATCATAAATTAATACACTCCTTTGTTGCCATCCAAAATCCTGACAATACTCCTTCATCATTTCAGGAGATACATATAAATATTTTATATTTGCAAGATGAAAAGCCTGAAACAAGCTTGTATGATTGTTACATTTAAGATATGTTTGCTAATCCAGTCTTAACCATTACCTGTAGCTGCTGTTAGACCCAAAGGAAATATTTTATGTAATAAAATATTAGTTCCATATTAACAGTGGTTCAAGCTACTTCACTATTATTCCATGCATATATTTTAGAATTTAAACTTCAAATTGAAAAAAGTTCTTGGGACATATGCACATCCATGGAAACAGTTTTAAACATAAACCACAATAAGCTGTTGGTCTTCTTTAGATTAATTTCAAATACATCTGTCCAGAATGACCACAGTATATGTAAACATACACTACCAGGCTTATAAGTTCCAAATTTTCGACATTGGATTACAGGCTTCTCCTACCCAAATCTTAGAATAAGACATTCCTATGTGTTTTCTTATGGGCCAGTTTCCATCTTGAATGTTGATTACAACATTTTCTTTCACTACTGCACACACTGATTGTAGTCCATTATTTCTCAGATCATTTACAAGAGTTAGAAAGAGATCTTTCAAAGTTATCAAACAGGTAATTGTGTAATAAGGGACCTTCTATAAATCTATCTATAATGGTTATTATTCTAAAATAATATGTACTGCATTTATTGCTGAACCCTTGTGTAGAGAGATCATCTGTCACTTTTTAATCATTTAGCTATTTAATTTTATACAATGGTATTATTTTCAAGTAGGACTGACATGCTTATCACATACTGGCCTTATAGAATCTACATGTCATATCCTCATTTTAATGGGTATTTCTCCTGCATATGTATCATGACTATATTTTTAAAATGGTAGCAAATAGTTTGTTCCGATTTCATAGGGAAACTGATGCCATTTTCTTCGAGGGCCCGTAACTGTGACTTTTTATGAACTGACATTTTTTAGAATTTGGCCTCCAATGTTGCGTTAAATTTTCCATCACTATGTTCCTGGCATAGACTGTCAGACAGAACTAGATCAGATAATTAATAGACCAGACAAACCATCATTAAGCTTTTCTGAATAGTTCAAGTTCTTTTTAGACCAATGATTATTTATTTATTTTTATTTTTATTTTACATTTGTTAACCGGGGTTGTCTGACTGAGCCGAAAAAGCCCTTTTTCAGCAGAGGCCCACGGAGAAAAGCTCCACATAGAAAAATTACAGATGCATTTAGTTATTTAGACATGATCAGTATACACAATTACAAAAGATATGTTTTTACAGTGGTATGCAGCACATCAACAGCGGAGAGAACAAACAAAAAATATTTAAAAATAAAGGTACTTAATAGATTTGTGGTGTACAGCTGAAATTTGGAACATAGGTGGAATGCATACATAGTACATAGGTACAGTACACACCTTGTAGATTAGCCAGTGCTATTGAGAATAATTTTCAATCTTAATCAAGTACTCTAGGTTTAGTATGTGTACTTTATCCACTTTCACTAGCCTGGAGAGCAATCATGGCACTGCCAACTTTGCTTGAGATGTTGCCTGATGAGGTCTTTAAAGGATAATTTGGACGATGTGTTTTTTATGCTAGTGGGAAGACAGTTCCATTTTTTAGCCACTGAACTACTATATAGTGCATCTCCAAAGCTATTGTAGCTGTTGGCGACTTCTAGTAGTAGTTTGATTGATGATTAAAGAGGCCTTTTGGCTGAGTGATGTTGTATAGGTTTTTGAGGGCAGGACACTTATTGTGGAGGTAATAGATAGAATGAGAGAGGCAGAGCTGATTGTAGGTTAGGAGGTTGGATAGTTCAAGCCAGTGGAGCTGTCTCAAAGCAGTATAGTGATGAGTTCTATATGAGCAATTTGCAGCAAAGCAGGCAATTCTGTTACAGCAGGCTTCCATTTTGCTTAGTTCAGTTTTGTTGAGATTAGTCAGAATGGGAGATGCATAGAGTAGGGTGGATAGAAGTTGGGAGCGAGCAATGGCTGATCTTGTGTTGTTGGTAAGAAATGGTTTGATACAGCAGAGTGATCCCAGTTTGGCATGTACTTTTTTAATAGTTAAGTTGAGATGGCTATCAAATTTTAGGTGGGAGTCTATGGTTATTCTCAATAGCTTAGCATGTGCCACTGGAGCGATTGGAGAAGCATTTATGGAGTAGATAATGAATTGTCTGTTATCAGTGTTTTTGTTAGAACTGGTTATAATCATAAGCTGAGTTTTCTTTGGATTTAGGATAAGTTGGGCTTTGGTACAGTAGTTTTCAACATCAGAGAATACTAGTTGAGTTGTTTTCAGGAGGGTGGGAATGTTTTGTGCAGCACAGATTAAGGTAGTGTCATCTGCATACTGAATGATAGATGCATGCTGTGTGGAGGTACGGAGGTCATTTGTGAAGACTGTGAATAGTAGTGGTCCTAATATAGAACCTGATGGGACTCCTATAGTTATGGGCAGCTGAGGAGAGAGAGAATTTTCCCATTTCACAGCTTGGTACCTGTCAGTTAAGTAGCTTTGGAACCAGGTAAGAGTGGAATTTGATAGGTGATACTGGTTTATTTTGTTTAGCAGGATTTGCTGTGAGACTGTGTCAAATGTTTTTGACATATCAAAAAAAGAGTTGACACCTGCGGGCCTCCATTTTTGAGACGGTTTACTGTGTCTGTGAAGAAGAGGAGGGCTGTAGTGGTACTATGGGCAGGTCTGAAACCATGCTGAGTAGGTGACAGGATGTTGCTGTCTAGAAGATAGTTTAGCATCTGGGTATGGATGCATTTTTCTAGGATTTTGGCCAAGGGGAAGAGTAAAGCAATGGGTCTGTAGTTATTAAGTTCAGTGGAGGTACCACCTTTATGTATGGGTGTAAAATAGGATATTTTCCAGAGTTTGGGCACATAGTTTTCAACAATTGATCTGTTTATGAGAGTGGAGACTTGGATAGCAATAGCATCTGCTGTGAGTTTCAAGAAATAGCTGGGGAGTAGGTCGGCTGCTGTTGATGAGGTTTTTAGTTTGGAGAGCATGCTTTTGACTGAAGTGGTGGAAACTGTTTTGAGGGTAAAGCTTGTATTAGAGTTATTTGTGTTGGGGGGGATAGTGAGGAAGGAAATGTCCTGTGATACTAAGGATAGAATTGAGTTCACAAAGTGGGAGCTGAATTGTGTTTCGATGGGAACTTTAGTGTCAGGGGTGGTTGGTTTGGGGGTAGCCTTTTGGGTGGATTTTAGTAGCTGGTTTACATTTTTCCAAAATTTTTGGGGATTGTGTTGGTATTTAGTTTGTAATGTTGTGTAGTAGATTTTTTGTCCAGCCTAATGCATTTTTTTTGCACGGTTGCACAGTTCTTGGTACTTAATTAGGCTTTGTGTTTCTTTGTTTTTTTTATAGTAACGCCAGGCAGTGTCTCTGGACTTGAGGATTTGTTTGGTTTCTTTACTGAGCCAGGGGTTTGTAGAGGTTCTAACCTTGATTTTGCGCAATGGAGCAACAGTGTCTAGGTGTTGTAGAAATATTTTATTGAAATATGCTACAGCCTGGTCAAGTGGGAGGGTTTTTAAGGGGGGGGGGGTTCAGTCACAGTTGCAGAGTAAAGTGTTGAGGACCTCAGGAGAGAATTTTTTTGTGTTTCTAGTGGATATATAGTTAGTGGTTTTGCATATGCTTGTTTTACTATGTATAAAGTATGTTATGTTGTGGTCACTTAAGGTGTCTGGGAGACTGCCTGTGTGAGGGTACAATGTGGGGTTGTTAGGACCCAGTCAAGGATGGATTCCCTTGTATATTTGTATCAAATCTAGCTGGAATTTGGACTAGCTGCTGGTAGCCATGGAGATTTATTAGATTACTTGGTGGTTCTGATATAAAGGTGAACCAATCTAGGTTGAAGTCCCCCAGAATAAGGGTTTCTTGTAAGTATGTAGAAGAACACCAGGATAAGAAGTTTTCAAGGCTAGCAGGTGTATTACCAGGTGGAATATAGATCTCAATTGCGGTGATGACCTTTTTAGGGTGAAGTTGAAGTTGTGAGGTAAGTATGTCTCAATTATTGGGGGAGGGGTAGGAGTTTGATAATTGACGGACAGTTAAGTTGGACTTGTAGAGTAAGGCAGTTCCACCCCCTTTACGAAGTGGTCTGTCTTGTCTAATGATATTGTAGCCAGTAGAAAGAACTTCTGAGTTAGCTATGTTTTTATTTAGCCAGGTTTCTGTTAAAGCAACTATGTCTGGGGAGTAGTGTGCTATTGTGGCCTGGAGTTCAGGTATTTTATTTTTGATACTTCTAATATTAATATTTAGCATTAAAAGATGGTTGGTTTTGCTGCTGTTGTTGATTTTCCCAGAGATGAAGAGAGTGGGGGTGTTATGTTCTGACATTTGTGTTGGAGCAGTTTTTGTTGGACAGGATGGATTTGGGCCTGGGTTGGGGTGGATTTCCCCACTTATGATGAGCCTGGTGTTAAAATGGTGATACAGATGTTGGAGTTTGATGAGGAGTGTGAGAAAGTATTGTGTTTTTTGGAGTAGGAATGAGAGCATATGTGGTTAGTTCAGAATTGGTCCGTTATGTAGTTCTTGAACAATTGTGGGCAGATATTATTATAATATGTGGTGTCTGTATATGAGTGTGCATAATGTAGTGTTGTGCTACTAAGTTTAGGGATATTGCTATAGTGATTGTGGTGTTGTAAATAATTATGAGAAGACAGACTAGACTTAGTTGTGTGATAGTCATGGTTATAAAGTTTAAGTTGGTTCTAGGTGGGGGGTCTGAATAGGAATTATAGGGTTGCACTATATGTGGATGGGGAAGTAGAGTTGGTGATGTAAAAAATGCCCAGTGGGAATGAGAGTGATTGGGAGTATTTTGTGTGCAGCAAGTCTGTGTGGTATAATGTGATATGACTTGAGAAACTGTGATTGAGAAGCTGTGATTATCCAGGGTGGTGCAGCGGTAACATTGTTGCCTCACAGCAAAAGGTGCTCCCATTCGATTCTCGGCTGGAGTGCGGGAAGTGTCTTCTGTGTGGAGTCTGTATGTCCTGCCCGCTGTTGGGTGGGCATTCGAAAGACATGCGTAAATGGGCGTGCCTTCGTTGAAGGTTGAACGTCGAGCTGGCACCTCGGCGTTCTTGAAAATCTACTGCCAATCATTAGCGGACCGGAGTTCCACTGTGGCGACCCCTAACCAGGAAAAAGCCAAAAAGACAAATGACAACAACTTGAGGAGCTGTGATTGATGGAGGTGATGTGAGGGTGAGATGTGGGTGTGGCTGTGATTACTATAAATGTAGAGGTAGTGGGGGCGGGAGGTAATAGGGGGTAGGGCAGAGGAGAGGAGAGAGCCCGAGTATTAGCGTGGGCGAACGGAGCGGGGCAGAGCCCACCAAGACAAGAGAAAAAAGTAAGTATTACTTTACAAATCTGAACACTTTAAACAAATTCCTGAGGTCTAATGGCTTACCAGAAAGCAGAATGTAATTGCTGAAGAGCACTTGTGTCCTGGTGGGAGACTAGAAATTTAAAGATGGCTCCATACTCAGCAGGATTCTAATATAGACTTAGTACTGGGGGAGGGAGATAGCACAAGGGGTGTAAACCACATGGAATGCAAAGAAACCAGAGAGGCAATCAGTGGAAATCAGTGAAGGACTCAGAGGGGGTAAGTAATAATTCAAATTACCTGTAAAGTGAAGGAGAGAAGAGACAGCTAAGTTTATTAAGGTTGGGAGTGTGTCTTCACATTGACTTGCTGATTGGTAACCAGTTTGTGCACAGATTAGAGTAGGGAGATACACTAGCAATGAAGGGGAATGTATAAAGATGCAAATAAACAGGTGGGCCTCCAAGTGATACAAACTAAGGCAGAAAGCACTGAGAGGGCTGGTTGATGGTTAATTTAATCACAGAGATCTGAATTAAATGTATACTGTCTATTGGACAGCTAGGATTACTGCACTAGCTGGGGGGGGGGAGTGGCACAAGGCTACAACAGTCAGTTTTATTAGCACGTTGAGAACTACTAAGAAATACTGCTAATGTAATAGCTTCACTCTCATAAAACATACAAGCAGAATGCCTGGGTGGACTGACCCTGCACTTGAGCCTCAAAATGTATAACCTTCTTTAATTTGCCGCACTGATTCCTTCTTATACTGTATGAGTGGAGTGGGAGCCGCAGACTGCAGAGTTGCTTGAGTGTGCTCTGAAGAGAGAGAAAAAAAAGAGAGGATGAAGCTAGTAGAAGGAGACAAAGACAGGTCAAAGGAAGTAATGAGGAGACAGGAGGGTGTAAAAGATACAAATCTGAGGATAGTGTGGATAAAGCTGGAGAATAGATGCGAATGCTACAGTCTGACAGTGCTTCAACAGTTACCACATCACAGTGCCATAACTTAGTTTGGAAACAGGTTAATAAATCATGCACAATACATTTATCAGCCAATTATCCTGTGCACGCAAGAAAAAGTAAAATTAACACTTAACAGCACAGCTGAATCAGTAGCAGAGACAACTGCAGTGCTAAATCAGTAAATACTGTTTCTAACTCCAACACTAAGTCAATTAGTTCCACATTACAGTTATAACAGCAGTTTTAATACATCATAGTAGCATAGAGACAACATAGCTGCAGTGGTAGTGTCAGTAAAAACACAATTCCTGAAAGAAAGAATCAACCAGTTAAATAAACAAATAAGCAGATCAGTAGTCGGGAATCAGAAAAAGAAATACTAGTTGTATAGATCCAAATACAGCAAAAGGTAACTATTACTTTACAAATCTGAACACTTTAAACAAATTCCTGAGATCTAATGCCTTACCAGCACACATAATGTAATTGCTGAAGAGCACTTGTGTCCTAGTGGGAGACTAGAATTTTAAAGATGGCTCCATACTCAGCAGGATTCTAATATAGACTTAGTATTGGGGGAGGGAGATAGCACAAAGGGTGTAAACCAGGTGGAATGCAAAGAAACCAGAGAGAAAATCAGTGAAGGCCTCAGAGGGGGTAAGTAATAATTCAAACTACCTGTAAAATTAAGGAGAGAAGAGACAGTAAAGTTTATTAAGGTTGGGAGTGTGTCTTCACATTGACTTGCTGATTAGTAACCAGTTTGTGCACAGATTAGAGTAGGGAGATACATTAGCAATGAAGGGGAATGCATAGAGATGCAAAATTATTTTATTTTAATT
>NC_056725.1:896539680-896569680 GCF_019279795.1 Protopterus annectens | reverse complement strand
TCAGTGGCAATTAATGTGAATCACCAATGAGTTTGTTAGATGTTTTTTGTTTTTTTCAAACTCACCAGCAATTATTCATTATAAAGTCATATATATATATATATATATATATATATATACATATATACATACACACACTCACACACACACACACGCACACTCACATATATATATATATATATATATATATATATATATATATATATATATATATATATATATATATATATATATATATATATATATATTCACATACATATAATAGAATGTTCGTAGTGTCAGCTTTTTGTCCAGACCCCCGTACACAAAAAACACACCATTTAGAATAAGATAACCCTTTATTAATAACTGAACATATGATTAATTCTGTAACTCTCCATATGTCATAATTCCAGCACAATACATTACAGTAGGTGGCATTAACCACTCACCTTCATCCACATATTGGCATAAAGCAGTGTTAACCAATCCACTCATTTAAACCCAAACTCCTGTTAGAAACAGCATGATACCAGCCACTTCTATCACAAAAAAAAGTATAGCAACCCAAACAAAGTAAATGACAAGGGGGAACAGAACAAAATATCATTACAGACCCTGGTCACTGCCAACCAGCCTGATAACAGGTTGTACCCCCTTATCCAAATCTAAAACAACATAAGCAGATTCTTCAAAACAATGAAAAATGCACATACATATCCCAGTCCAGCTAATTTAAATGTAGCCCATACAACTGAAAACAAATTGGGTCACTATCATTAAAATCCCTACAGTCAATAATATAAACACCTAGCTGACCCAAAACCCTCAAAAGCCGATGATTAACAAAACTGCCAGCAGGCTCAACAGTCATGAACTTGGCAGGATGTTTTCAAACTAAGCGTGGTACTATCTCTGACCAGAATATAATCATAGAAGAAAACTTACATCTGAAAGTGGCCAAATCCACTACAATTATAGCTAATAACTGTCCAGAATATAATCATAGAAGAAAACTTACATCTGAAAGTGGCCAAATCCACTACAATTATAGCTAATAACTGTCTCTTTGGAACTTCCCCCAAGTCATCAAACCTAAACTGCATACCTTCAAACTTTACCATGATTTGATGCTACCTTAGACCTCTAAAATCTTGCCATATCACATTTCATCCATATTGTCTTAAACTGAAATCATCTCTGTCTGGTCTCATCACAGCACCCCCACCCCCCTACAGCCCAATAAATGAATGAATGGTGCAGTATGACAGCCACCTCACCTAAAGAGAAACAAGAGAAAGAGAGAAAAATATTAATAATCTTCAAATAAAAACCTACTTACCTAATATAAGACAAAAATGTCCCTGATGACCACTGCACCATCCTCTTTATACTGTCAACTATCCTTCCTTTCCATGCAACAGCTGTAGTTTCTTACCCCAAGCCACAGGCCAAAGAGACTCCTCAACACATGCACATAACACAAACTGTGTACCCTTACTCAGCTTGTCTTAGATCACTGTATCCACAGTAACACTCACAAAAAATAAAAACATCCTTCCACAATAACAACCCCAATAGATCATTCACCAAAATGCAGCCCTGTACATTTACAATGACAGTGTAACCCAAAGCAGGTAATATGCTGAATTCCCCAGCAATAAGTGCAAACCTGACAATGACATCCTAAGAACATGCTTTGTTGTTGGTAGACACACATCCTTCATCCTACCACGAACGTGATCCTAACCCTTTGGCATCTGGACTATCAGCCATAACTTAGTTAGATCTTCCAAACTCACCATCCTAGTAAACATGCTAAGGGCTGCTAAATATACTCTAACCAATTTAACAGCCCTTCTCTGCGACCACAAGCTAGACAAGTAATGCAGCAATTACTTCAAAGACCATACTCTGTCTTCTCCCAACAATATGAACACAAATTCACAAAAAGCAGCTAAAGCCTTACATTTCCATGTTGATACTGTTTACAAATTGCTGAATAAGCCATCACACTACATCTGATGAAACCACAACACCTCTGCCAGTAGCAATACTGGTTCTACTTGCACCTCCAGATCCAAATGTCAGAACCTGTGAAAATGAAAATGAAAGAAGCTATCAGCTACTAAATTCCTTGCTCCTGGAAAATGTGCAACTGAAAAGGAAAAAACAATCAACAAATGTTGCAAAACAAGCTTCCTTAAAACTAAGAAGAGCAACTTAGATTAAGCTGTTTTGGATTTTAAAACCTGCACCACACCCAATCTGTCTGAATTGAAAACCGCCTTCCTGTTACTCAAAACTCCTGTTAAATCACTGAAGTTGCCCAAATAGGCATCAGTTCCAAAACCACCATGTCCCTCCTCCATTAACCTTCCCAGTCATCTGGCCATTGAATCACTCCCCAATGAAATATGTACCCATATCTTGTCCGCCAGCAGCATCTGTGAAAAACATCAAGTTATCCTGAGTAGCCCACTGCTTCTGCCAAAAAGAAATAACATTGAAACTATCAAGAAATGTTGCCCACACACACATATCTGTTTGCACTAACTTACTAACTCACACCCAGTGGTGTTTGCTCTTCCCTTTCAGTAAAAAAACGCTACTGTCCTACAAAAAGTCTTGCCTGGATCTAATCGCATGCGATGCCAAAGTCCTGTTATACTCCAAATAACGTATAGATCCAAAGAAAAGTATCAGGACACTGCTGCAAGAGTAAAACCACTTAAAAATTTAATGAATACCTATGCGCCATAAATTCTACAATCCATCTAGATTCTGCCAGGGCTGTTAAATGCTTGATGTCACCCCCCCCCTAATGTTCAATTTGATATTGACAATACATCTAAATTTAAAAGTGTGCGTGGGATTGACATTGGTGTGTTTGTATAGAGCATTACTCAAATCACAATTCCTAATGCTGCCCGTGTGCATAGATATCCAGGTCTCAATGATGTCTTACCTATTAAACCCACCTTACAGAATAGGTGGGTTTTTCATTAGTTGTGATTGGTTGAATGTACTTTTAAATATGGTACTGTTTTTACAATTTATGTGTGTTGTCTGAAGAAGGGTCTATCCCGAAAGCGCTAACGTTGTTTTGTATTCATTACATTTTTAAGTGGTTTTACTCTTGCAGCAGTGTCCTGATACTTTTCCTTGGATCTAATCGCATGACATGCAAAATTCAACAGCCCCAAAAGCTCAATGACCTTCTTAACTAGTACTTTATTTTTATTGTGAACACATCTGATCTTACCCTTCAAATTCTCCAGCTTCCCTTCAGGAAGACAAAACAAGCCTAGACAGGCATCCACCATTAGGCATAAAAAACATAAGGCCTAAGCCAGTTTACCAAGCTTCAACTCTGTGAGAAGAGAAACCAACTCATTGCCTATAAGAATGAAAGCCTGCTTCCCTTCCTCATCTCCCTCATAACCCTCACTGACTAACAGGCAATCATCTAGATTATGAACTGCTCTCTGACTACCTACTTTCTGCAGCCATATCCAGTGAAGAGCATTACTGAATTTCTCAAAGGTGGCACATACCACTATGCAACCCATTGGCATTGCCTTATCAAAGTAAAACTGCTTGCAAACCACCATGCCTAAAAGTGCCATTTCTCCACCCGTACTGGCAACAAACAAAATACTGACTTAATATCAACCAAAAGGAAGAAAATGGTCTCACCACGATGTAGATAAAATGAAACTCCGTGCTGTAAAATGAAAAATAAAGAATAAATCTAATATCCCGCTAAGATATAAAAGATAGCGGGTAAGACTTCATCTTATGAAGTCTTACCTGCTTTATCTTTTCATTGTTATATGGAATAAAGATTTATTCTTCATTTTTGCACTTTGCTTGATTTTTGTCCTGGACTTGTGGAATTTGGTCTTTTTATCAGAGCAGTTGCATCTTTGGGCTTTTGACTTAACATCAACCTTAACTAACCAGGAATTCATAAATCCTTCAGTTATCTCAATTGCATTGTCCATCAATGTATACTTAACCTGTGAATCCTCTTTGGAAATATAGTCATTAACAAACTCCTCCTATGAAAAGGACAAATGGCGAATCATACGAAACTCTCCAGGTAACTTCTTAAAGACCAACTCCAAAGGGGATACCATAAAATTAACAAAATGAGGTGAATCAAAAGGGTCCACTCACCTTCCGGCCCTCAAATCTTTCTTGGTCAGGCCCTGTAAAACCTTTTCCTTTTCAATGAACAGAACATAAGTTTTTAAAAACCAACCCATCCCCTACCACACCAGATTTAATGGAAACCCCCATCAAAACCCCCCAATCCAAATCCTGAGCTCCCTCAACATCCAGAAAACTTGCCAGTAGATAAATACCTGTACTTTAATGGGAGAATGAGAATGGTGACTGATCCCTTTGATTCTGAAAGGAAATACCATTTCTCTGCCTTTGAAAATGAACACACCCACTAAGTCCTTGCTCACCTGGCCACAATGGAGGTCTCCAATTACCCGGTGCTGAAACAGCTTGAAACAAGTCCCCTTCCTGGCATCAACACTGTGAAGCTAAATTATGACCAGCACAAACTGAGCACGTATGGGAGAATCTGCATTGCACCCAAACACATCTACCTAAATTAAAAGCCCAACAAACATCACCCTTTTCACCCCAACCCTATTTAATCTATGCTAACCACTCGCACCATCCATCAATGTAACCAGCCAAATATTCGGATGCCACACCTCCCATTTCAAAGACTAATCCACCTCCTTCCATTTGCAGAACCATTGCTTGTACCACAAGCATGCATTTCCAGAATGCAACCTCTGTGCTTCACAGATTGCTAAAAAATAAGCTAACAACAGTAAAGCATGTGAACAGTCCTTTTCCAAACAAACTGCTATATAATAAACAAAACCCAGTACCCAATTATTCCAAGTCCTGGCCATAGACTTGACCATCCTTCTCTGACCCAAAGCCACTAGCACTGCCAATACATCCTTATTCCCCACTGTATCAGTCTCAGCTAAATGCTGCACCCCATCAGTATCAGTCAGCTCAAATATGTCAACATGCTCACCTTTCCATATATTTTCTTTACAGAAGTAAGAATATAGGGGGTAAGAACCCCCCTTTACCTGTTGACATTGCTTGAATAACCAACCAATACCCTGGTCAATCTCCAAAATCAGAACCCACTTCCTGCGTCATTTAACCCTGATGCTCATCAGACACCCCATACTCCCAGACAATAAGGGGCCCCTTTCATCCACCAACACCTCTGGAATAAAAAAATGTCCTGAACCCACTTCTCCCTTTCCAGTGCCTCTCTACTATCAGCACAATCCCCATCAATCAAACCCTGAGGCAACTCACTTACACTCCCCCAAAAAAGGACCCCCAATCCCTGACACAATTGACATATTATCATTACCTGCACATGCACTTGGATTTGAGCCTTCCTCACAACACCTTCCCAGACAAAGTCAGCCACCACTTTCTTGACAAGCTTCCCCATGGTGGTTGATATCCACTTCTCTATCATTGCTTGCCTCTTGCCACTGACTACACTGGATACTTCAGGTGAGGGTGAAAACCCCAGCAATGCATACTTGAATAACTCCTTCACCTAAGCAACAATAGCTGCCCATCTCTCCATTAAATGTCATTGTTATCTGAAAAGAAAAACAAACCATGAAATGGGAGAAAAAAAATTGTTTGCCTGCCTCAATTTCCCTAGAAGAAATATCCACCGACTCATGTGCATAACCTTTGCTGAAGTATATATCAGTGTTGATGCATTTAGTAAGGTTAGAGGCATAAACCCTATCACTCACTCTGCTATGCATTAACCAAAACCATCTCTTAAGGTGTGTGTGCCTGATCCTTCAAATTCCCAGTTACTGAATTATCATTTCCAGGAGGACAATTATAAAACTATCCCTTCTTATGGCTGTTATCCTTTTATGATCTGACAAACTCAAAATTGACACTTGCTATCTCAAAGGTCACCTGTACATGAAAATGCAGTAAGTGGCTTTGCTATTCCCCAATCCGAAAAACACGCATTACTCACATTGTGTTTTTTTTTTTTTTAAACCCCTTTAAACGTACCTTCCTGGCTGTTCTGCAATGAACACTGAGCAATACAACTGTAATGTGCATACACAAAAGGCCACTGACCATGCAAACTGATCCAAACAAGTTCAAAGCTTCACTTTCCGACTAAATATACCCATCGAATTTCAGCCACTGAAGATTGAAGTCACTAAATAATGACATAAATTTGAGTTTCAGCTTTCATATCCTACAGAAAAAAATACATGCTGCCACAAATTGTCTTATTCTAGCAATATACTAAGTTTATTTGAGCAATATTTAATATTTGTCCCTATTTTGGGTCTTTTTCCTCCATTATCTTAGGAATTGTACAGATTTTTTGCACTAAGAGGTTGAGGGGTGTGATCCCCCTTGCTGCATCATCTATCATTTTATAATTACTTTTCTATATATCAACCTACACTGCACCCCAGAAGAAACATCAGAGACAAACAAAATGCTACAATAGCCACCCTGCGAACACACCAGCAGACCAACAAACTGTCCATTTCATTGCAGACCCGGCTTTGCATTTTCTTTGCTTTTCTTTTGCCTATGCTCTTGGCTGCTCCAAATGCACCTGGCCTGCTCCTACAAAATACAATCCAATGGGCAAACCAAATCACTGAGGAATGACACCAAAAAACAAAAACAACCATCTGAGCCTCAGCCTTCACCCCTCACCCCTCCACAGAAAACCACACTAGCACACAATCCATCACTGTATCCCACCTCCTGCTAATATACCAAGGCTCATAAGGACACTTGCTAAAAATCACCCTTATTTCTGGTCCTTAGCCCTACAATTGTGCTTTTTGAATGGTTCATAGGTGTTGTGACATTTGGCCAATATCCCATGATACTGCCACAAATAATGTGATGTCCCCCTCTTAAAACTTGTGGCAGTAATTAAGCCGCTTTAATCCTCATCACTGATTCACTGTGGGACCGTCACAGAAAACACCAGAGCACAGAGCATGCAAGAGTAAAAATCCATAATTTCTCTTAAGACCACAACAGAAATATGCTCTATATTTCCTGGGAATGGACTATATACCTCTGTCTACCCCAAATGTAATCCCTTATTATACACTTCAGAGCAATGTATTCAACATTAAGACCTCTGACTCAGTAACACTCAAAATAAATTCAAATCTTACTCACTCAAACACTTATGTGAAGACTGACACAGATTTCCAGCTGTGTCCTGTCCCCAATACAAATAGTAAATGCTGCCACCAGAGTCAGACAGGTCTACACATCCTTCAAAGGGTGATCAATTATTAAAAATGAAATATCAAAATAAATGATAGCTATGACCAGAAGCAGTCAGGTATTCAAGGTGGCCTGTGGAGTATCAAACAGGTATAAGCACTCTCTAAACCCTAAATAATATACTGATTATCCAACCACAATGTAATATAATGAAAAAAATTAATATTAAGCAAAATGGTTACAAGAATGTAAATTAATAATTTTCAATAAATACCAGAATTCAATCACTGGAAATATAAAATTAAATGGTAGGATCAAAGTCCATCATCTTAGAAAAACTCTATCTAAATAACTAAGCGTTCCTAATCTAAATAGAGAATACTGTCCCTGATCTAATCTAAGACATAACAGCAAGCAAAGGCAGGCTTACAGTTTTTTGTGAGTGTTTTTTTCTTGGGGTTCTACTGCACAGCACTGTAATTGACTGCAGCTCTTAACTAACTGCCCTTCAACTGACTTCAGCAGTCTCTCTTATAGTTCAGGTTAACAGTCTCATCTGTTTTATTTTAAAAATAACAATCAGCTGTTAGAAAAAGTTATTTTTCCTGTCAGTTATCTGTTTAAATAATCACATAGCAACCAGGAGCATTCTAATGAACTCACCTACTGATCAGCTGATTCTCCACAGACAGTTTGTGCTTTAGAATCTCCTTCATAAACGTGCAATTAGAAAATATCAAAATACTGACAGAATTTTTAAACTTTTTTTATAAACAGTGAAATACTTATCATTTTAAAAATGTATTTACATGTTCACAATTAGACACGCTGGCATACAATACAAGTTAATCTGAGAATATATACAAATTTCCTGGCAGACATTCTAACACAGATGACAGTGCTTTCATTTTCTTCACAGTTGTGATAAAAGAGTGTGGTAACACTAACTGACCTTATAAACCACCTCAGTGAAGTCAGATTCAGTACCAAGGCTAACTGAATTAATTACTCTTTAAATAAAACTGATCTAAAGCGATGTAAAACTGCAGAGCCAAACAGCAATAATTAAAATTAATGCCAACTGAAGCATAATAAATACCCTTGCCTCTGACATGCCATGTCACGATGGCACAGCGGTAGCATTTTTCCCTCACAGCAAGAGGTTCTCCTGTTCGATTCTCAACTGGAGTGCCTTATGTGTGGACTCTGCATGTCCTCCCCATGGTCAAGTGGCCTCCGAAAGACATGCGTGAATGGGCGTGCCTTCGCTGAAGGTTGGGCGTTGGGCTGGCAATTTGGCACCATAAAAATCTACTGCCAATCATTAGCGGACCGGAGTTCCACTGTGGCGAACCCTAACCGGGAAAAGCCAGAAAGACAAACAAAACAAATCCTCTGACCTGCCAAATGTGTGAATCCTTAGAAAGTACAAAATTCACCCCCTTACCTGCATAGCTGAGCAACCAACCATTGAATCCTACATGTCAACCACCAAATGAAACACCAACAACACCAAGAACCCAGGGAGCTAGCATAGGCTGAGAAGCAGAAGCCATCATAAAGCACAACACAAAGGACACTACCAACGCCAACAATCAAACCACTAACATGGGAGCACACCTTGCTGCTTATCTATCTGCCCCTGCAAATAGCATAACTCTCACTAGCAATAAAAAACTGACGCACAAAAACATATCCCAAAAAGGACCCCTCCAAAAAGACTACCATACTGGGGAAAAAAACACAGCTCGCTCCTTTAAATAATTCTGAGCCTACCTGTGCCACAATACCTACCATGTCTAAACATGCTCAGCAAGCCCACACCAGAATCTAATTCCCCAACTAACAAATACTGTATAAAGCAGGTAACTTCTCCCTTCTCATTACTTCATTTCATGTATACATTATTCCTCCTTTAGAGTCTTCTAACCATTACCTTCCCATCACCCAACCTATGTCCCGCCACATTACCTGATTTCTCACAAACCACGCATTTTACACCCTCCTATGCTGCTGTCATGTCTCTGGACCAATTTATCTCTGCAAAACTGCATTTATGCTTGCAAAAAGGATCAGAGCTCATTTGATTGTGAACAGTGGGGATCAGGAAATTTGCCCTTTCTCCACTTTTGAGGAATTTCAGAGTTGGCATATTTAATTAGCAGGGTGTGTGAGGGGCACAACCCCCCCCACACACACACACATGAATGGTGCAGGGGTGCTTGTCCCTTTCAAAAAACTATTTTTTTTCCCCGATGTTTTCGCTTTCACTCTTTCAGAACCAATGTTTAGCCATTCAACATTTGTGTACTTCAGTGTTTCAAAGTACATCCATATATCTATCTATGTGTGTGTGTGTGTGTGTGTGTGTGTGTGTGTGTTTGTGTGTGTGTGTGTGCATGTATATATATATATATATATATATATATATATATATATATATATGTGTGTGTATATATGGGTTCACTTCAAAATCCTGAAAGCTCAAAATCCTGAACTCAAAATCCTGAAACCTCAAAATACTGAAAACTCAAAATACTGAATCTCATAATACCGAACAACATACAGGACACCAACACTGACTGTATTGCAGGCACACTACACTGCACATACACTACTATCTATCCACTTATCTTACCCAGACCCTAACCCTAAGGTCCGTCACTATCGCATACTCACCTCACCTGCGCCCTAACTCTAACTCACTTAACCCGCCCCTAACCCCAAATTCTGTCACTATCGCACTCTCACCTCACCCGAGCCCTAACCCTAACTCACTTAACCCGCCTCTAACCCTAACGTCCATCACAATCGCACACTTACATGACCCACACCCTAACCCGAAGGTCCGCACAATCACACATCAGTGTTGTTGTCCTGTATGTTTTTCGGTATTATGAGATTCAGTATTATGAGTTTTCAGGATTTTCAGTTCGGGATTTTCAGATTCAGGATTTTGAGCTTTCAGGATTTTGAAGTGAACCCATATATATTATACATATATATGTATATGGGTCCAGTTTAGAAGGTTAAAATACCATTACACCAACTTTCATAATACTGAGATGAGAAAACCAAAAAGTCAACTTCCATACGATTGAAGTTGTAAAAGACTGACTGATGTGCTATTAAATACAATTAGGAAACTGTAAAGACATTTCATATAAATTGTTTCCTATAAATTTCAATCCTCATACTAGATACCAAACACAATTGAGAATTTCCAAATGTGTTGCAGGGAATTCAGTTACTAAACTACCTAACCTCACCTACACCCTGCCCACCAACCAATACCCACATAACCAAAAAACATCCCATTGAATATTCATGATGGAAGCTATAGAACCGATATGAATATTCATTACAGACACTTAAATGCAATAAAAATTATAAATTTTTTACCTTTACATTTTTACAGGGGGGGGCTGCGCTCCCCAAACCCCCTGCAAATTAAATATACCTACTCAGAGATTCCACTGCAGTGTGGAATTGAATAGATTTCCTGTTCTGCTCAGCTTCAAGAGTCAGCATTTGAAATATTCAGTCTTATGAACATCAGTAAAGTGAAGTTTCACTCAAATGAAACTTCAATGTTTTGGTGGTCTTGGTGTTCTGAAAGTCGGTCTACTGACATTTCGATCATGTCAAGTAGACCCATATATATATATAGATATATATATATATATATATATATATATATATATATATATATATATATATATATATATATATATATATATATATAAAACACGTTTAATTTGTAAATTATGACATTTTTATGTGTTATAGTATTGAAGACATGGCAAGGTGAAGGCAAGCAGCTAAGAAAATGACACATTGGCTTCATTAATTCAACCTATACAAATAATAGTATTGTAAAGGGTAAGTATTTATCCTGCTTCTTTTCACTCCCTTTGCTACTATTCTGTAAATGCTCTGTGATGACAATGTGCTACTTTTTAAGGATGGTCACAGTTCACAGATACAGGGAAATGAGGCTCCTATACACAAATAATGGCCTTTTAACAAACTAACTCATTAGCAGAGTTTTCTAAAAAGTTATTTGTTTAGTTATGAGAGTATGCATTTATGATTGGAAGAGTATAATGTATGTTTGTGCTCTTAGGTTCATAGGTTCATAGGTTTATACTAGGCTATCTGCTCTAAGGCATTTATAAGCCTAGCCCAAAGTTTTGTGGCTTATGCCACCCCTTATATGAAAAAATACTGTACCCATTAGTTTGTTGTGCCTCTGTCCAGCAATGACACAGGGATGATTCCCGGGGTAAACCTACGATCTCCATCCACAGGTCAAGATTTCTCTTGAACAGAGCCAGCAAGGTGCTCTGCCTCACATGGACCGGGATTTTATTCCACAGCATAGGGAGTCTCTGAGTGATAAATCTATCCCTCCAGCACGTCCTATTTATATCCGTGCTAAGGTTTAAGTCGCTTGCTCTAGTGGTTTTGGTGGATTTGGATTTTTTGAGGTGGAGCATGTCCATTAATTCCGGCTTGGACATGGCCTTGTATATCAGGCACATGTCACCTCTGAGCAGATGGTATGCGACTGAATAGAGCTGGAGTTTCTTCAATCTGGCAGCATATGACAGATTTTGGAGTCCCTTTATCCTTTTGGTGAGGAACTTTTGGGGTCTCTCCAATTGCTGCAGTTGTCGGGTGAGATACATCCCGAATGGGGCATTGTACTTGATCATTGGTCTGATAAGTGAAGAGTACAGGGGAACAATGACCTCACTAGATCTGGATGTGAATCCCTTCATGATCAGGTGGGCAATGTAGAAGGTCTTTCTAACCACTTTAGCAACGTGGGTGTCAAAAGAAAGGCCACTGTCAACCTGGGTCCCCAGGCCCCTGATAACCTCTTCTGTGCTTAGTGGATTGCCACCTATATGGTAGCTTGGGGTTACCTTGTTTTTCAAGGGTATGACTATACATTTTTTGGCGTTTAACTTTAGGCCATGGCTCTGGCACCAGCTATCTGTTTCCGTGAGTCCCTTCTGAAGGATATCCGTGTCCGATGCACTTTCCACTATGGCGCCCAGTTTGCAGTCGTCTGCAAACTTTGTCAGCCAAAGTCCTCCCATGTTGGCCTGTACTTCTTAGAAGTAGATGCCGAACAATAGGGGGCCAAGGACCGAGCCCTGTGGGACACCACTTGTGACTGGCTTGGAGTCTGACATAGCGCCAGCAACTCTAACCCTGTGGGTTCTGTCCTTAAGCCAGTTTGCAGCCCATCTTGTGACATATGGGTTTACATTTAATGTAATTCTTGAGGGAATTACTACTGAAGGGATACCACTTTCTTTTCTAAAATAATTCATCCTCATTTTCTACTTGCATATGGAAATACAGTTCATTAAGCACCTTGACTTTATAAATGTGCAGCTGTCTTTTGGATCTGAAGCATTAGATCAGTTTTCCATTACTGCTTTCTATTTTTGAACTTGCCATTCTAAGGACTATCCTTTGAGACAGTTTGATACGGGTCTATATGTTATTGATTCTTACTGAAATGAAACATAAATCATTCCCTCCAGTACAGATCATTTTAGTGTGTACCTTTAACTCCCAGTGGGTGTGGTTTACGATTTAAAAAATGAACTTATCACTTTACAGTTCTAACAATTACTCATTGACATAGGTCAGAAATCAGCACAAAAGTGTTTCCCATCATGTAAGCTTTAAGATGAAATCTTCTGATACCTTGTATGTGCATGGTTTTCGAATTATTAATGCAAATATGAAAGTGCAATATTTGATACGATGGCTCATAAGAAGACTTGCTAAAAATCACCCCTATTTCTGGTCCTTAGCTGCACCATTGTGCTTTTTGAATGGTTGATAGGTGTTCTGACATCTGGCCAGTATTCCACCATACTGCCACCAATAATGTGATGTCCCCCACTAAAAACCTGGGGCAGTAATTAAGGAGCTTTAATCCTCACCACTGACTCCACTGTGGGACCGTCACAAAAAACACCAGATCACAGAAGCACAAAAGAATAAAATTACACAATTTCTCTTAAGACCACAACAGAAACATAGGTTCATAGATAGGTACTAGGATATCTGCCCGAAGGCATTTATAAGCCTAGCCAGAATGTGTTAGCTTTCGCCACCTCCTCAGATTAGTTCCAGTTGTCTCTGCCCAGCAGAGCCACTGAAGTGATCCCCAGGGTAAACTTTCTGTTTCCCATCCACTTGTCAAGGAGCTCTGCCTAATGTAGATTGGAATCTTGTTCCAAAGCATGGGAAGTCTCTGGTACAGGAATCTATCCCTCCAGCATGTCCTATTTGCTGTTGTGGTGAGGTTTAGATCCCTAGAGAGTGTTGCTCAAGGGGATATGGTTTTCTTTAGGTGGAGCATATCCATCAATTCTGGGTTGGACATGGCCTTGTATGTCAGGCAGAGATCACCTCTGAGTAGGCGGTATGCAACCGAGTACAGCTGGAGTTTCTTCAGTCGAGCTGCATAGGGCATCTGTTTGAGGCCAGTGATCCTCTTGGTGAGGTACTTCTGTGGTCATTCCATCTGTTGCAGGTGTCTTGTAAGGTACATCCCAAATGGGGCATTGTACTCTATGATAGGTCTGATGAGTGATGAGTAGAGGGGCACAATGACCTCTTTTGATCTGGATGCGAACCATTTTATGATTAGGTGGGCCACATAGAAGGATTTTCTAACCACTTTGTCAATGTGATTATCAAAGGAGAGATTACTATCTACTTGGGTCCCCAGATCCCTTAATACATCTTCTGTATTTAGGGGACTATCACCTATGTGGTAGTTTGTGGGTACTTTGTTTTTTCCAAATGGGATGACTATGCACTTTTTGGCATTTAGCTTGAGGCCATGATTTTGACACCAGGTATACATCTCAGTGAGACCCTTTTGGAGGATGTATGTGTCAGCCGGAGAGTCAATTATAGCCCCTAGTTTGCAGTCGTCTGCGAACATGGTCAGTCATAGTCGTCCTGTGCAGACCTGTACCTCTAAGAAGTATATGCCGAACAGGAGGGATCCTAGGACTGAGCCGTGGGGAATGCCACTTGTAACTAGTTTAGAGTCAGACCTAGCTCCTGCTGCTCTCACCATGTGAGTTCTGTCCATTAGCCAGTTGGCAACCCATCTTGTGACATAGGGGTTTATGTTCAGGCTGGTGAGCTTGTCTATATTACCAGAATGGGGAATGGTGTCAAAGGCCTTTATCGAGGTCTAGGTAGGCTGTGTATAGCACCTTTCCCTCATTTATAGCCTTGGTAACTGTCTCAAAGAAGTCCACCAGGTTTAGGCGGCATGATCTGCCCTTAACAAAGCTGAACTGGGTAGGTTCCAGTGTTTGGAGGTTTCCAATGTCTCTGTTAATGAGTTCCATGATGGTGCGCTCCATAGCCTTGCAGACCAAGCTAGTCGGGCTTAGAGGGCGATAGTTCCTAGAGTCTGTTGTGGTTCCACCTTTGTGGAGTGGAATAATCGTTGCTGTGAGCCACTCTATGGGTATGTAGCCTGTGGAGTGGCTATGTTTGAACAGTGTGTTTAGGTGAGGCGTTAGTTCATCTTTGAGCTTGTGTAGAACACAGCCTGGGACACCGTCCGGTCACATTGATGCTGTGCTTTTGGCTTTGGAGAGGGCTGTTTTAACCTGAGTGCCTGTGATTTCAGGGGCTCTACATTCTTCTGGTATGGTTATGGGCCCTTTTGGGGGTGAAAGGGTGGTGAAGTTTGCATTGAACCTGTCTGCCATCATGTTTGCAATATCAGTCGGTTCAGTGTATTTTGTGCCATTCTGCACTAACTGTGAGCAGATCTGAGCATTGCCACTTAGATTCTTGACATAGCTAAAGAATGCCTTGTGGTTATCTTTGGAATACATGACAATTTTTCTTTTGAAGCTAGCCTTCGATGATTTTATGATGGATCATATTTTCTTGCTGATACTGATCAGGGATGTCTTCCCTTCTTGGGATTTTGCTCCGTTCTGTACTAGTTTTCTCCTTCTGGTGTATAGCTTGTTTGTGACAGGGGTCCACCAGACTGGTTTCCTTTTCTTGGAGGAGTGAGTCTTGGTTTTGCTTGGGATAGTATGATGCATGCATTCTTGCAGTTGCCCATAGAAAGCATTAGTAAAGGATTTTGCAGCTTGGACAGCATTATCCTTTAGCATGGGGGCTTTGAATCTTTCCACCTCAGTCTTACGTAATGTGAACTTTGCTTTTGAAAAGTTTTTCATGGTGGTTTCCTTGACTGGGTGTGGGGGCAGAATGTGGATATCCAGAGTGATTTCTTTATGGTCAGATCTAACCAGCGAGGGGTTGACCTCCAGTGTGGAACACTGGTCGCCCATGTTGATGATGACCAGGTCCAATATGTTGTCACCAATGGTGGGAGTGATGACCAGTTGATCCAGGGCATTTGAGTTTATAAAGTCTAGGAAATGTTGGGCAAGGGAGTTAGTACTTGGGTAATTCTCTCAGTTAATGTTTGGGTAATTGAAATCACCCAGTATTAGGGTGTTTGGTAAGACCTTTATGTTTCCCAGTGTTTCCAGAAATGCGGAATGGTGGTCCTGGGGCATGGTGGGTAATCTGTAGCAAGCTACAATTTGAATTGCAGTTTTGCCCATTGTTAGTTGCACGTGGATGATCTCTGAAGCATGGTGCTGTGCCACTGTGCCACTGCCACACCTGGAGGTGTGGGTATCCTTGATGAATATGGATACACCCCCACCTTTTATATTTTGGTCCGGATTCTGTGGTCGAAATGTATGGTATGAGTTGTAGCCTGGTAGTGCTAGGGTGCTCTCTGGAGCCTTAAACCAGGTTTCTGTTACTGCACATATATTGATTTTCTCCATACTGAGGAGTGCATCAAGTGCATGCATTTTGAGGTTTAGACTTCTAGCACTGAGTAGAATTACCCTCAGTTTTTTGTTACTTGTGCTATTTACAGCGGTGGGTTTGTCTTTTGAGCCTTGCCTAAAAAAGACAATATGGGGGTTGGCAAGAGCCTTGGCCAGTATTCAAAAGCCTAAGGGTGACAGGTGCAAGCCATCTCTAGCAAAGCAGCGTGGCTTGTCAAGCATGTCATCCCAGATGGACAGACACTGGATCCCCATTAAATGACACCAGAAACTTAGCCAGTTGTTGAAATTGATATTTTTTTCTTTATACCGTGGTATCATTCTTGGTGAGAGCAGAATTCTACTCAGGGTCAGGGTTATGCCAGCCTGAGCTACGTGATCAGAGAGCTCTTCCATGTATCTTGTCATGTAGTCCAGGAAGGTACAGCTCAGGTCATTCACACCAACATGGACAATGACAGAATCGTATTTGTACTTGTTCTGGAGTGACCTGAGTGATTGTGTTATGTGGCAGATCATGGCACCCGACAGGCAGCTAAGAGTAACCTTCTCCTTGTTCAGCCTAATGAGTGGGACCTCAGTGTGCCTCACTATAGAGTCACCTAATACTAGTGTGTTGGGTATGTTATTTTGCCTTAAAGGCTGTGATTGCATGGCGCACTGGTTTTGTGAAGTATGTGTTTCATGGTTTGTGATGGGGGGGTGGAGTTTGCTTGGATGTCTGCTTTGGAGGTCGCTGTTGCTTTTGTAGATTTTTATTTAGAGCTTCCGAGTATATTTTCGTGTATTTATTTGTGTTTTTTGCCGGTGCTGGTTTAATGGGTCTATGTGAGACTGGTGGTGTGATGCAAGTATTTCCCTTCTCCTCTTGACCGTCTGATCCAGTCTTGGTTTAAGAGAGCTTAGCCTCCAGTTTGGCTGTATAATTGCATCTCTCGCATGTATTAGTGTTTGCTGGTAGGAGGAGAGGGTTGTCTGTGTACATGAGGCAGTTGTAACATTGCCTCAAAATTTCCAGATTCACCAGTTGGACTGGAGAGTTCACCTGAAACTGCCCTCTGGAATGCCTGGATAGGTACAGTGAACTGTTTTACTTGGCTGGTAAGGTCAAATAGAGAGCCTTGTCTTTCTGTACAGTAAAGGGGGGTCTAGTGCTAGGGTTTATAAGTGCTTACTATGAGTTTTGAGCAAGTGTCAGGTTGAGGAATGAATGGTTTGAGTACTTAAGTTGAAAGTTTGTCTAGTTCCAAGGGAAAAATTGAAGAGGAGACTTTGTGGAGCCAGGAATAGTTATAGTCTAGCTAACTGGCGCTGCCCGGTGCACAAAACTTGGCAAATGCAGTTTTTATAGCAGGGAATGGAAAGAGATATAAATTAGCCCAAAATGGCCAATAAACTACTAATTTCTGGGCTGATACCACTCCTCCAGGGACAGACAGGTTGCTCAAAGCTACCCTCTCTTACAGGTGAACAGAGAAACTTCCTTCTATCCAAGTAAGGTATGGGCAAACACAGAGACTTGTAACACAGCATTTAATTCAGCACTTACCTGAAAACTGGACTATACTAGCTTAGAAAGGAGGGGAAAAATGTATTTTATTTTTATTTTACATTTATTTTTTATTTTACATTTGTTAACCGGGCTAGACCAACTGGATATATGTCCATTTTCAGTAGAGGCCCGGGGAGAAAAGCTCCAAGACAGATACATTACAACAATATGTATAAGTTTACAAATACAAAACAGTGTTTGTAAGGTTACAATCCAGTTAACAGCAATAGATGCAAAACATTTTACAGTATATTGCAAAACAAATATTTACAATATGGAACAAGAATATTGACATGAGGTAGATAAGACTTTCAGGTTTACAGTTCCTGAGAACGGTTGCATAAGAGTATTGATAACATATCGAACAAGATATCCATGTGAGGTAGATCATAACTGCATGTGGGTTTGCTATTCTTCTAAAGTTTGGAGAAAGAGCATTACGTTATAATTAGAGAGGAATTAGGAGAAACTTAGTCATAGAGGTAGTGGGTTAGTCAGGGTTAGTGCAAGGGCATAGCCAGTGTGCTCTAAGGTATATTTTGAGTTTTTGTTTGAAGTGGGGTAGGGAAGGAAGTGATGTAAGATCACAAGGTAGAAGATTCCAGTATTTCCCAGTTGTGTTTGAGAAAAGAGAGCTTCCTGCCATGTTGTTAGACTTACTAATACTAAGTAGAAGTTTGTTAGCAGAGCGTAAGGTATTAAGATTTTTATACGGAGTAATGAGGTTTGAGAGTATAGGAGTGTTGTTGGGCTGGTTGAGGATCTTATGAGCAGTAGTTAGTTAGTTAAAATAAAGCTGATTTTGCAGTTCAAGCCATCCTAGTTGTTTTAGATTCTCGCAGTGGTGAGTTCTAAAGTGATTGCAAGTAGCAAATCTGGCAATTATTGTAAGATGTAGTGAGTTTAAGAAGATTCTTCTTGGATAGGTTGGTGTAGATTGGTGAGGCATAGAGGAGTGTTGAGATTAGATGAGAATGGGCAATAGTAGTTCTGGCTGTTGGAGTGAGAAAATATTTGATCCAGTATAGGGAGCCCATTTTTCTGTTGACTGTTTTTATAGTGTTATTAGTATGGTTATCAAAGCTGAGGTAACTGTCTATAGTTATTCCTAGGAGTTTGGTGGTAGAATCAGGGGATATGAGGGTGCCATTATTAGAAACAGAGAAATCTAAAGGCATGAATTTATGGGTAGGTGTAAAGAGAAGGAGCTTTGTTTTTTTGGGATTCAAGAGGAGGCAACGTTTTAGGAACCAGGTCTCAACTATGTTAAATATTTTCTGAGTTAGGGATTGTAGTTCGGATGAAGATTCAGCTGCGGAGATTAAAGTTGAATCATCTGCGTACTGTATGCATGTTGCCTGAGGAATAGCTAGGTAGAGATCATTGATAAATATTGAGAATAAGAAAGGGCCTAGGATGGAGCCCTGAGGGACACCAAGTGAGACTGGAAGGTGGGATGATAGTTTATTCTCCTAGAGCACAGCCTGTTGCCTATTGCTGAGGTAAGAAGTAAACCATTGCACAGCCAAAGTGTCAAGAGAGAGTGATTTCAGAATATTTATAAGTAGAGAGTGGTTTACCATATCAAATGCTTTTGAGAGATCAATAAATAGAGAGGAAGAGAGAACATTGTTATTGCAGTTTTTGTTTATGGTATCAGTAAAAGATAACAGGGCAATAGTAGTACTATGGAATGGCCTAAAGCCATGTTGGCTTTCAGCAAGTATGTTATGTTGAATTAAATGGTTTAGAAGCTGATGGTGAATACATTTTTCCATTAGTTTTGCTAAGGGGGATAGTAGGGCTATAGGTCGATAGTTAGAGTATTCATTTGAGTTGCCACCTTTGTGTAGGTGGATAATATGCGAGATTTTCCAGATGTTAGGGATGCTTCCCTCGTTAGTAGTTCTATTAGTCAGGATGGATATCTGGTAAGCTACTTCTTTAGCTGCTTTTTGCAGGTATTCGGCTGGGATCTGGTCAGCAGAAGGAGTACAAGGCTTAAGTTTTAGAATGAGTTTATAGACATAATATGTTGAGGTGGGTTGAAATTCGACAGTAGGAAGAGAGCTAGGAGAAGAGTTAAGAAGACTGGCTCTATCAGGAGCTAGTTGACTGGCTAGAGATTGGATAGCCTCTGTGAAGAAGGAATTGAAAGCATTGGCAGTTTGGATAGGAGTCTCATGTGTTGCACCTGTTGTGGTTGGTGTTCTGGAGTGACCTGGATAGAGGAGTCTATTGATACTTGCCCAGAATTTTTGAGGATTGTTTTGGTTTGTTTGCTGCATTTTACAGTAGAAGTTTTTTTTTATCTGAGATAATTTCTTTTTTTGTCATGTTTCTCATATGTCTAAAGCTTTGTTGATCAGATGTACTTTTAGTAGTTTGCCACTTAGACCAGGCTTTATTTCTGAGGAGGATTTTTTTCTTGGTTTCATTTGTAACCCAGGGGGCAGGTTTGGACCTAGTTCTGATAGTGCATTTGGGAGGGTGGTTGTCTAGGATTTCTAAGAACTTAGAGTTGAAATATTTGACAGCCTGCTCAAGTGGAAGGGTTTTTAATTGAGACCAATCACAGGCATTGAGTTCACTATGGAAAAGGTGTTGGTTAAATTGCTTGTTGGACTGTATCGTCCTATATGAAGTTAGGTGAGAGGTATTAAACTTTTGCCTGATTATATAAGTCAAGGAATGGTCACTTACATCGTCAGGGAGGATACCTACTGTATAATTTTGGTGGTAGTTATTAATAAGGATCCATTCCAAAGTGCTCTCTTTTTTGTTTGGTTTGTTTATTCTTGTTTGGGAGGTAATGGTCTGAGAGAAACCTTGAAGGTTAATGTGAGAGGTAGGATGTTCAGTATTGATGTTCTTCCAATCTATATTAAAGTCTCCTAGGATTATAGTTTCTTGTAAGAAGGATGTTGAGATCAGCTCAGAATATCCTCTAGAATGCTGATATTGTTTCCAGGAGGTAGATAGATACAAAAGATATATAAGGATTTACTAGAATGGAGCTGTAATTTGGAAATAAGGACTTCAGCATGGTTGTCTTTTGGTGGGTTATAGGGTATAGGGGTGACTTGTAGCCCATCTTTAAAAAGAAGTGTTACTCCCCCTCCATTTCTTTTTATACGGTCGAGTCTAAATATGTTATAACCTGGTGGGATAATTTCATTATCATGTGTTTTAGGTTTTAGCCAAGTCACAGTCAAACATAAAATATCAAAAGAGTGTACATGTAGGAGAGCATGAAGATGGGGAACTTTATTATTCACACTTTGGATATTGAGATGTGCAATGAGGAGTGAGTTGGGGTGTTTGCTGGGGATGAGGGGAATAGAGGGATTGTTGGTGAAATTTCCAGTGGATCGGACATTATGTAGGCCAGGATTAGGATGTATATCTCCATCCAGTAAGGAATGCTTTTTTAGTGAAAGCAAAAGATAATGAATGTTACAAGTACATGGTTTTTTTTTTTGTTTTTTTTTAGAAAATAAAGCAGATACAATAAAAAACACTTTAAACACACAGAAAATTATAGTTATTGTTATATATCTCAGATCAGAGTTGTAGTCAATGCCCCTAGTAATAAAGTAGGAAGAAACACAAATACAGAAAAGGCAGATGAATAAAGTGCAATATATATATATATATATATATATATATATATATATATATATATATATATATATATATATATATATATATATATATATATATACTTAAAATAATACAAAACAAACTAATTTAAACAAGTTACCCAATTAACCAGAAAAAAAGCTCAAAACTGAGCCCTGTTCCAGCAGTCTTCAATCAGACAAGTGTAACTGCACACTCCTGCCACTAGGGTACAGGGGATCCTTCTCCAAAAAAAGATGGCCTGGATCAGTGCTCAAGTTATACAAACAAACCTAGATTCAGCAGGCCCTAATCTGGTCTATACTACAGCAACAAGGTGCACCAATTTCAGAAAGAAACAGTTCAAATAAGCAGGCACAATAAGCCTGTAACCAGAAATTTCCAGCTCAGAAGGGCAGAATTAAGCCAGTCCTCCCACAACAGTGCAGACCACAAACCTTCTTAATGCAGAATAACTGGCCTGAAGTCCAAGTGCACAAACCAGAACTAATACACTTTTAGAATAGCAGACACTGAGCCTTCAATCAGCAATTCCCAGCTTAGAAGGATGTAAGCTACCTGTCCTGCCAGAACAGTGCAGACCACCAACCTTTTTAATGTAAAACAACTGATATGAAGCCCAAGTGCTTAAACCAAAAGACTTAAAATAACAGTTACAATTTAATCTGGCTTCTACCAAGCGGTAACAAATGCAGCAGAATAAATAAAACTGAGTACTTTTAAGAAGAGGCAAAAGTAAAATAAAGTAGGAGGAAACACAAATTCAGTAAAAACAGATGAATAAAGTGCAACTTTTTTTTGTTAGTAAAGTGCAAGGAGAGAGGAAGGAAGAACCTAAGTGGGTTGGCCTTCACAAATCTTCTCTCTGTATTAATTAGAGTGAACACTAGACTCAGAATATGATCTCACTGTACTTGGTTAAGTGAGCAAATGAGATGGACCCAGGAGGATTGTTCAAATACAGACTTACAGGAGGGGCGAGCAATTCTAGAGCCACCAACACTAACACCAGGACAAGAACAGGGAGGGTGGATGGGGAACTAACTGCAGAGAGACACACAGCACACTATTCAGTGAAACAATTAGATAACAAAAAAATAAAATACAATACTTCTAAAACTGCAAGTTTGCACATAACAGAAGAATAAAACACAGTACTGCAAGTTTGCACTTAACTTCAGCTTCTAATGCAGGTGATTGTAGCCAACCAAGTCATTCAGAAATTGAGCATAAAATGAATTCTCAAACTTTGTGGCTAGAACATAAAGTACAGAGGAAACCATCCAGGCTAACAGTTAAATATCAGATAACAAAGTAGTGAGAATACCACCACCCCCTCTTACAGCAGAGAGACACACGGCACACTATTCAGTGAAACAATAAGGTAACAGAAAAAATAAAATGCAGTACTTTTAAAACTGCAAGTGTGCACTTAACAGAAGAATAAAACACATGCTCTATATTTCCTGGGAATAGATTATATACCTCTTTCCACCCCAATTGTAATCCCTTTTTATACACTTGAGAGCAACATATTCCACATTAAGACCTATGACTCACTCACACTCAAAATAAATTCAAATATTACACATTTAACACTTATGTGAAGCCTGACTCCCCAGTATAAATAGTAAGTGCTGCCACCAGAGTCAAACAGGTCTACACACCCTTCAAATGGTGATCAATCATTAAAAATAATATACCAAAATAAATGATAGCTATGACCAGAAGCAGCTAGGCATTCAAGGTGACCTGTGGAGTTTCAAACAGGTATAAGAATTCTCTAAACTCTAAAGAATATACTGATTGTCCAGCCACAATATAATGTAATAAAAAATGAATAAGTAAAATGGTTACAAGAATGTAAATGAATCTTCTTCTTCTTCTTCTTTCAACTGCTCCCATCAGGGGTTGCCACCGCTGATCATTTGTTTTCATTTCTTCCTGTCCTCTGCATCTTACTCTGTCCACCAACCACCTGCATGTCCTCTCTCACCACATCCATAAACCTTATCTTAGGCCGTTCATCCTTAGCATCTTTTTCCCAATATACTCTGCATCCCTCCTCAGCACATGTCCAAACGTAATCTTGCCTCTCTGGCTTTGTCTCCAAACCTTCCAACCTGGGCTGACACTCTAATATACTTATTCCTAATCCCATCCACCCTCATCACACCCAGTGCAAATCTTAACATCTTTAACTCTGCCACATCCAGCTCTTACTCCTTCCTTTTTGTCAGTGCCACTGTCTCCAACCCATATAACATAGCTGATCTCACTACTCTCTTGTAGAGCTTCTTTTTCAAATTAATAATTTTGAATAAACATCAGAATTCAATCCCTGGAAATATAAAATTAAATGGTAGGACAGAAGTCCATCATCTTAGAAAAACTCTACCTAAATAACTCAACCTTCCTAATCTAACTAGAGAATACTGTCTCTGATCAAATCTAAAACATAACAGCATGTCAAAGGCAGGCTTACACTTTTTGGTGAGTCTTTTTTCTTGGGTAACTACTGCACAGTACTGTAACTGAATACAACTCTTAACTAACTTCCCTTCAACTGACTTCAGCAGTCTCTCTTATAGTCCAGGTTAACAGTCTCAACTGTCTTATTTTAAAAATAACAATCAGCTATTTGAAAAAAGTTATTTTCCTGTCAGTCATCTGTTCAAATAATCACATAGCAACCAGGAGCATTCTAATGAAATCACCTACTGATCAGCTGATTCTCCACAGACAGTTTGCACTTTAGAATCTCCTTAATAAACATGTGCAATTAGAAATGTATCAAAACAGTGACAGATTCTTTAAACTTTTTGTATAAACAGTAAAATACTTAACATTTTAAAAACTTATTTACATTTTTACAATTAGACATGCTGGCCAACAATCCAAGTTAATCTGAGAATATATACAAATTTCCTGCCAGAGATGCTAACACAGATTACAGTGTTTTCATATTCTTCACAGATGTGACAAAAGACAATGTGGTAACAACATTAACTGCCCTTATAAACCACCTCGATAAAGTCAGATTCAGTACCAAAGCTAATTGAATAAATTACTCTTTAAATAAAACTGATCTAAAGTGATGTAAAACGGCAAAGTCTAACAACAATAATTAAAAGTAATACCCACTGAAGCATAATAAATACCCTTGCCATTCAACCTGCCAAACATTTGAACACATAGAAATTACAAAATCCACCCCCACCTGGATAGCTGAGCAGCCAACCATTGAATCCTGCATGTCAACCACCGAATGAAACATCAACAACACGAAAACCCCAGGGAGCTAGCATAGGCTCCAAAGCAGAAAGCATCATAAAACACAACACAAAGGACATTACATACCCCAACGACCAAACCACTAACATGGTAGCACAACTTGCTGCTTATCTATCTACCCCTGCAAATAACATAACTCTCACTAGAGATGAAAAAAGCAAAGCACAAAACCATATCCCAAAAAGGAAGCCTCCAAAAAGAGTACCATACTGGGGAAAACAACACTGCTGACATAAATTACTCTATAGCTCACTCCTTTAAATAATCCAGAGCCTACCCGTGCCACAAGACCTACTATGTCTAAACATGCTCAGCAAGCCAACACCAGAATCTGTTCCCTAACTGACAAATACTGTATAAAGCAGATAGAAATGAATGCACGACCAACATTTGCCAATCTCCACAAGTAGTTAAGTACAGTCCAAGCTGAAGATATGACAAGCAAGGCTATAAGAAAAGTATTGATTTATTCCAAGACTTAAGTCCTTTCATACAAAACTCTATCAGACCATAAACTATACAAGTTACAAACACTCTTAAATACAGATTTAAATACCTGAATAACCAATTAAAACAGTTCCAGTTGCTAACAATTAATGAATCGGTCTCTGTGTTATCAGAAGGGATTTTAAAGGTACAGTTTCATTCAAGCAAAATCTTTTGTCAGCCTGTTTCTTTTTTTCTATTCTATTCTGAATGCTCCTTCCCCTGGGACTCGCATTAAAAGTGTGTAGAAGCATAAACTCAAATGTGTGCCTTTATTTCTGCTTAATATGTTTATTCAAGGCATTGGTGGACACATCCGTTCTTATGTCTTCTAAATGCTCTAATACCCTATCTTTTAACTTTCTAGCTGTCATTCCTACATAAAAAGTAGGACATTTTTTGCATGTAGCAAAATAAACCAGACTAGTACTGGTATAGTCAGAATAAATATTAAACTTAAACATTGCTCCTGCATCTGGATGAACAAAATAATTCTTCCTAGAAATATGTTGACAAGCTTTGCATGAATGAAAGGGAAATGTCCCTACCCTATCAGATATTATACAAATTTTCCTTTCTCTCACATAATATAATTTTTATTTCAAGGAGGGAGCATTTTTAAAAGCAAAGACCAGAGAGGATCCAACTATACTTTTAATTTTATCATCCATCAACAAGACAGGCCAGTTACATTTCATAATATCGCATGCCATCCCAATATTACTGGAATATGTAAGGGCTAACCTCATCTTCCCTTCTGGCTCTTCATTAATATTTCGCTTTCCACCAATCTCAGAAAAGAATGATTGCCCTACTGTATCTCTAAGTTCTCTGGCATGTAATGTTACTTGCCGCACCTCTTGCTCCTTATAACCCCTTTCTATAAACTCATTACTTAACAAATCATAAGTTTGGTTCATTGCATATGTATCAGTATGTAATCTGGAAACCCTGAAAAATTGCTCCTTCATAGAATTTCTAAAATTATAACTAGGATGCATGCTGGACTGATGCAACTTATTATTCGTCCACCATGGTTTCTTATAAATTTCAGTATTAAAAGTACCATTCAAATCTTTAGAAACTAACACATCCACAAATTCTATATTAGAGGTACAAGTTTTCATGCTAAACTTTAAAAAAAAGTGCTGTAATTTATATAATCTATAAAAGTATGAGACTCATGTATAGCACCTTTCCATAAAAGAAACACACCATAAACAAATCTTTTATAATAGGTGATGTGTTCTTTATACCTCTGATTATGAGTCACATGTGCATCTTCCCAATAAGCCATAACCAAGTTGGAGTAGCTATTTGCACATGCTGTGCCCATAGCAATGCCCAGCTTCTGAAGATAATATAAAGCCTTGACCAGGAAAATGTTATATTCTATAACCAACAACAACAAAGCGACAATTAAGTTAATTTGTGTTGCTGAATACTCTGTGTGTTCAGTCAGAAGTGAGAGCATTGCTCAAACCCATAGTCATTGGGAATGACTGTAAATAATGTTTTGACATCTAATAGCAACTCTGTTATAATTGGATACTCCATCAGGCATCCACACAAACCAACCAAAAAATCTTCTGTGTCCCGCAACACTGCAGGTGCTTGAATCATTACCAGCTTAAGCTTGTCTTCCACATAAATTGATAACGGCTCCATTATCCACCCTTGTCCTGCAACTATTGGTCTCATTGGAAGTGAGAGAGCATGCTTTTCTGTTTTGGGTAGGCCATTCATACTGAGAAATAGAGGTTCATCAATATAAAAATATGTATATAGATCATATGTTAACATCCCTGTTATCAGCATTTCATATAATTCACTCCGAAACACATTAATCTGCCTCTTGGCTTTTAATAACTCAGTGTGTGCATAAACATTATCATCATTCAAATGTTCTAAAATTGCTCCATAATAAACGTCTGAGTCTATAACTACAATTGCACCACCCATGTCAGAAGGGCAGATGCATATCTTATCATTTTAAACTAAGTTGCTGAAATCCTGGCCATTCTTGGGACTCAGATTATAGAAAGATTTCATTTTTGTTTTGTTACTATGTACAATGCCTAAACGGTCATTTTCACACAAGTTAACAAAAGCCATTAATAATGGGTATAGCTGTGGGTTAATTAAGCTTGGCTTTTTAAACTTATTTTCCTGAGTGGGACATTCCTCAAACAACAATTTTAACATAACATGTCTAGCAAAATAACACACATTAACATTACATCACTGTACATAAATTTCACTGCTGGAATAAAAGAGAGTCCTTTATTCAGAAAACTCAATTCATTTACAGTCAATTCTTTATAGGAAATGTTAAAAACAAGATATTTTTCACCATTTCCCTTTCTTCTTGCCTTGTGCTGGACTCCAGGACTTGTCGTCCAATGCTCATCGCTTCAGTCTCCCTCTGCTAATCGCTGCCTGTTTTGTTTCCTCTGCCACTGCAGAGGACTGGATAAAACCAGAAGTAGGCTGGTGCTTATATCCCCTAAATTTAAGGGGGCCTTAAATTCTGGTCACTTTGGTTTAGCTCCTAACCCCTCAGTGATAGTTCCGTCAAGTAGGGCGGGCCTTAACTTCTGGTCACTTCGGTTTTGCCCCAACGCCTTAGTGATTGTTCCTTCAAGTAGGGGGGATGGAATATGTCAATTCACTGCTATGAGAAAACAAATGACCTGTATCATTCACTGCTTCAGCAGTGGAGACATTAAAAGCTAGGTCATTTCTGCTCATTGTTACCATCGTTGCAGGCTGACAAAAGGATTTGGCTTGAATGAAAGTGTACCTTTAAAATCCCTTCTGATAACATGGAGACGGATTCATTGATTGTTAGCAACTGGAACTGTTTTAATTGGTTATATTAGGTTCTTAGCTCTGTATTTAGCAGTGTTTGTTACTTGTATATTGTATGGTCTGATGAAGTTTTGTATGAAAGCACTTACCTGAAGTCTTGGAATAAATCAATACTTTTCTTATAGCCCTGCTTGTCATATCTTCAGCTTGGACTGTACATAACTACTTATGGAGATTAAAACCAATTAAATATTAAAACGAACTTCAAAAACAAAAAAAGATGATGATAGTTCCAACAAACACATTTATTGTTAGCACTTTCATATACTACAATCAGTAAACTTCTTCAGACATCAAACATTCATTTACTCAAGTTTAAATAGCATATGTAACCGTGACATCACTTCCTGAGATTCTTAAAGCTGCATTTCACATAAAATTCACTTGTCAAACTTATCAATGCAAAGGTTATGACTGCATCTAAAATATCAAATAAAAAAAAATTACTATTAAGTGTAATTATAAAAAAAAGTATATATATATATATATATATATATATATATATATATATATATATATATATATATATACATTTGCACACACACACACACACACACACACACACACACACACACACACACACACACACACACACACACACACACACACACACACAAACCACAGATAATTATCTGTCTAGTGATTTTAATGTTAATACACAGTTCAGAGAACTGTATTATTTAGACCCGGGAAAGCTTGTGCATTTAATCTTAATTGCCACAATAGTTCTCTCTCTAGGCGTAAAGGCCAAGCTCCCCCCTAATGTCTTGTTGCACTTGATAAATAACCATATACCGAAATTCATGATCAGGATACTCCATAACATGTCTAGCCAGGGCATTAGTATGATTGGCTTTAGATATATTTCATAGTTTCATAGTTTCATAGTTTAGTACTAGGCTATCTGCCCTGGGGCATTTGTAAGCCTAGCCATAGTGATGTGGCTTTCGCCACCCCATAAAATGGTACAAAATGCACAGAATAGATTTAGAATACTGTGCCTCTGTCTAGTAGTGACACAGTGAAGGTCCCCTTATATAATATAATTAGTTTACTGTGCCCCTGTCTAGTAGTGACACAGATGTGACCCCTGGGGTAAACTTACGATCTCCCATCCACTCATCAAGATTTCTCTTGAAGAGAGTCAGTGAGGGGCTCTGCCTAACATGAACTGGGATCTTGTTCCAGAGCATGGGAAGCCTCTGGGTTATGAATCTATCCCTCCAGCATGTCCTATTCATACTTGTACCGAGGTTTAAGTCTTTAGCTCTCATGGTTCTGATGGATTTGGATTTTTTGAGGTGGAGCATGTCCATCAGTTCCTGATTGGACATGGCCTTGTACGTCAGGCAGAGATCACCTCTGAGCAGGCCGTATGCTACTGAACAGAGCTGGAGTTTCTTTAGTCTGGCAGAATAAGACATATGTTGGAGACCCTTGATCCTCTTGGTGAGGTACTTTTGTGGTCTCTCCAGCTGTTGCAAATGCCGGGTGAGGTACATACCAAATGGGACATTGTACTCAATCATGGGTCTGATGAGGGAGGAGTATAGGGGTACAATGACATCCTTGGATCTGGATGTGAATCCCTTCATGATAAGGTGCACAAGGTAGAATGTTTTTCTAACCACTTTGGCAATGTGGGTGTCAAATGAGAGGTCACTGTCGACTTGGGTCCCTAGGTCTCTGATTACTTTTTCTGTACTCAGTGGGTTGCTGTCTATGTGATAATTTGTGGGTACTTTCTTTTTCCCAAAGGGGATGACTATACATTTTTTGGCATTTAGTTTAAGGCCATGACTCCGGCACCAGTTGTCCGTTTCTGTGAGGCCTTTTTGTAGGATGTATATGTCCGCTGGTGTATCGACTATGGCGCCTAGTTTGCAGTCATCTGCGAACTTTGTCAGCCACAACCCTCCCATGTTTGCTTTAACATATGAGAAATAAATGCCGAACAAGAGGGGTCCCAGGACAGATCCCCGT